>NC_057803.1:626767359-627067359 GCF_018294505.1 Triticum aestivum
TGAAAAAATCAAAAGAAAATGAAAAAAACTTCAAAAAATAAAATCCTTCGAGAGGTAGTTATATTACTACATCTACTAGTTAGGAAAATTTGAAAACTTAAATTTGGACATGTTTTGCAAAAAGTGTAGGGAAAATGTAAAACGGCTATAACTTTTGCATACGATGTCGGAAAAAAAGTATAATATATCAAAAAATTCAGCACGAAATCCGCATCCGATGGAGACCGCCTACGGCCTGTTTGCAATTTTTTAGAATCCTCAAATTCCAAAACGAAATAAAGATATGGTCAAATTTCAGTTTTTTTTTAAAACGGTTAAATCTGGTCAAACTACTTATTCAAGGAGTATTAATGTTACTACATAATTATTCAAGAATATTAGTGTTACTAAATAATTATTTCAATTTTTTAAATTTTGGTCAAATCTGGTTAAACTATGGTCAAACTGTGGTCAAACTTTTTCAAGAAATATTAGTGTTACTAAATAATTACTGTTTTTTAGAATAATAGTTTCAAACTCAAACGGTGAAACGTGTGACCTAATGCTCAAGCTAAACTGCTGAGGGTTAATAGGATTGACAGCTTACATTTGTTAGAAAAACAACAAGTGCAGACTTGGAATGTAGGGGGAATAGAACTCCGAAGTTAAGCGTGCTCAGGCTGGGGGAGTGAGAGGATGGGTGACCGGCCGGGAAGTCAGGTGATGTGGAATGAGTGATCTACACTTGAGCAGTTAAGAGAGGTGATTAGAGACTAAATCATCAAATAATTCAGAAAAATTAAAAATCGAAAAAAAATCAATTTTTTTTCCAAAATTTTCGAAAAAAATTCAAAAAAAACCTTTAGTACCGGTTGGTGTTACCAGGGCGCGAGCTCACGCCACGTGGTGGCACTTTAGCGCTGGTTCGTGTCGAACCGGTACTAAAGGGGGGGGGCTTTAGTGCCCACCCTTTAGTGCCGGTTATGGAACCGGCACTAAAGGCCCTTACAAACCGGCGCTAAAGAAACATCACCAAGGGGACCCACCAGGCAGCCACAAGCCAGGGGCGTCCCCTGGACTTGTGGTCGGCTAATAAAAGACTGAAACCATCATGTGGTCACAATTCTGAACCCTGGAGAACATCTGTAGATTCATCTCAAGCTAGAACGCAGGTTTACTGTGAGAAAAATTGCATCACTACCACTTCCCTGTCATGGAGGATAGCAACTGTCATGCTGCCAAGCCATCACACTATCATAGTTAAACTGTAAGCAACATAGTTTTAGACCAAAAGAAGAAAAAAACATATTGTGACAGTTTTTTTGTGACATGTATGCAAACAAGCCATAAGAACCTCTAAAGAAAACCTTAAGTCTTGCCGAAAAGGGGAAACCTAATGTATCGTTTTTACACAAATTCTTAAAGGCACAAATGGACAAACACAAAGCAATTAAACTTGAACATGCTCTTCTCATCAACAACATTTCACACAGGATGAACTACATTTTTCCAAGCATCGTTACAGTTGGTCAACATCTATAGAGATCACTGAACACAACATCACACGAGACGATTAATTCCTGGCATGTTCAATCAGCTGATTTGCAAGATCTGCAAGTTCAAACAACACCAGGGAAATAGTTTCTGCCAGTTAAACTTGTTCCCTCATTTCTTTGCGCATCTCAGCACAGAGAGAACAAGTAGAACAATGTACTACCAAGATTACCAATCATGGGCAACATTTGGTTTCTAGTAATGCTTTTGGCTCAAGGTGATTAGTAGCAAGATGAGATTATTCTACCCACACAATGATAGCATGAGTTCATATCTAAAGATTGAACTGAAACCTTCATGTCATTGAGTTTTCTCAAATGCAAAGAATCCAGCTCGTGGCTAATGCAACTATACAACAAAAGGATATCGAAGAAATGATATAAAATTGTCTGATATATTAATCTGTATTGTGGTAGCACATCACCTCTTCAACCAACAATCTGTTGGTTGCAGATATGAAAGCACAATCATCTCAAGTGTTGTTCAACAGTTCAGCTTGATCATCTCTAGCACCAATGGTGATTCCTCTAAGAAGAATGAGTTGATATGACAAATCGGCAACAGAAGGATGTGGGTATCAATAATCTACAGAGTGCAGAGTATGAATGGCCCATCATTCAAAATGTCATCTATAACGCACTATATATGGATCGTACATTTGAAAGCATCTACAAAGCAGATACACTCTGGAAGGTTAAGTGAACTTTGTGATAGCAGAATAATTGCAGTAGTACCTGCAGGAGTGTAGAAACTTGTGTAAGGAAAAACATATCTGTAGGGGCCCATTGCTGACACCTTCTCGACCTGCATGGACTTGAGATGGATTATGTAGATTCTAGGATGCACTCCAAGGAAGATCACATTTGTATCTTCAGCATAGCCAACCATCTTCATTGGAAACTATACGTGCCACCGCTACTACTTCTGTTGCAAGAAGTCTCTCCAGATCAATGACCCTGTGATTTGTCATTGTTGGAATTTTGTCTAGTTAGCCCAATAGCAGTTCCAAAAATTCCTAATAAATCCTAGAGGCCCACATAGCCCATTCGTACAAGGCAAGAGGTGGAACAAAGTTTAGTCCCACATTGCTAGTTTAGAGGAAGTTGGACCTCCTTATGAGGATGAGAACAAGAGGGACATCCACGCACGCTCCTCCTCCGCCGTCCGCCTCGCCACGCCTCGTCACGATGCGCCGCGCCGCGGGTTGCGGGAATGAGCCGAGCCGATGTCTAAATTTTTGCCACACACGGCGGGTATACGAAAGGTCACGCGGGGCCTGTTCGCTTCGTCTCCCTCCATTCCTTCACCTCCCGTCGCAGCCCGTTCGCGTCGCTCCACCCAGAGAGACACACCAGAGAAACACAACCCTCTCGCCTCCAAGTTCCTGACCATTGAGCTACTACTATGATCTTCCTCATCCCGGCTTGCGGCGTGCACCGCAGGTTGGGATAGTAGGCCTCTGGAACTGCACCTTTTGATTCCTAAAAGGGAGAAGGGTGATAAGGTTTTGGGGATACTGGCTTCTTCATCACGGACTCCGATGACTACTTCCCCGATGACGACTTCTTCCCCGACGTCAACAACCTCATCAACAACATGGCTGGAGAGGATGTCGACCCCAAGTCCAGTGCTTTTGCTGCTGCTATCCCGTATGTGTTCTTGCTCTTTCTGTTAGATGTCCTGCCACAGTTCTTTGCTCTAGTTTCAGCCCTACATATGTTAGGTTCTACTTCATATTTGCAACTTCATCTAGTGTCTGTACTAGATGTGTTTAGTTCAAGTTCATATATGCAGATGCTATTTACCTTCTCTCTGTCAGATTGCATGACTTGGTTTATCTATGCTATATTATTCATGCTTTATCTAGTATTTCTGTTAGCAAAGTTATTTGGTAAATTGCTCATATTTCCAACAATCCAAAAACCTTATTATAGGCAATTTACCCCAAGTGGTTTTGCTGCTTCCATGAGACCTCCTATGTTTGAGGGTATCCACTATAAGAGGTGGCATGTGAGGGCAGTCTTATGGTTTCAAATCATGAGTTGCTATGATGCCACGCTTGGCAAGCCTGAAGGGGAGTTTGATGCCCAACAGGAACAAGCTTTTCAGAAAATGGATACTCTGTTTAAGGATGCTTTCTTGAGTGTTCTTGGTGAGAACATGGTTGATGCTTATGCGTGAATTGACAATGGAAAAGATATGTGGGACGCACTTGAGGCCAAGTTTGGGATCTCAGATGCCGCCACTGAGCTGTACATCATGGAGCAATTCTATGATTACAGGAAGACTGAAGAGCGCTCCGTGGTTGAGCAAGCTCATGAGATACAGTCATTTTCCAGAGAGCATGAGCACTTCAACTGTATGCTATTGGACAAGTTTTTGCCGGAGGTATCATCACCAAGATTCCTCCTTCGTGGAGGAACTTTGCTACCTTATTGAAGCATAAGAGACAGGAGTTTCTTGTTCCGGATCTCATTGGTACTCTTGATGTCGAAGAAAAGGCGAGAGCAAAGGACACACGTGCTCGAGGTATTGAGGGAGGATCCAGTGCCAATCTGGTACAGAAGAAGAACTTCCAACCCCACAAGTTCAAGAACAAGGGCAAATTTGATGGTAAAGCAAAGTTTGATGAGAAGAACAAAGATGTGCAACACACGAACTTCAAGAAGAAGAATGAGAAGAAGAAAGGTGTTTGTCATGTGTGTGGGGATCCTGATCATTGGGCTCCTAGTTGCCCTAATCGCTATGACAAGCGTCATCCTGGGAAAGGTGGCAAGACTGCTACACAACCTTCTTCTTGTAGACGTTGTTGGGCCTCCAACTGCAGAGGTTTGTAGGACACTAGCGCCAAATTTCCCTCAAGTGGATGACCTAAGGTTTATCAATCCATGGGAGGCGTAGGATGAAGATGGTCTCTCTCAAGCAACCCTGCAACCAAATAACAAAGAGTCTCTTGTGTCCCCAACACACCCAATACAATGGTAAATTGTATAGGTGCACTAGTTTGGCGAATAGATGGTGATACAAGTGCAATATGGATAGTAGATAAATGTTTTTTAATATGAAATTATAAAAACAGCAAAGTAACTAATGATAAAAGTGAGCATAAACGGTATTGCAATGCTAGGAAACAAGGCCTAGGGTTCATACTTTCACTAGTGCAAGTCCTCTCAACAATAATAATATAATTGGATCACATAACTATCCCTCAACATGCAACAAAGAGTCACTCCAAAGTCACTAATAGCGGAGAACAAACGAAGAGATTATGGTAGGGTACGAAACCACCTCAAAGTTATTCTTTCCAATCAATCCGTTGGGCTATTCCTATAAGTGTCACAAATAGCCCTAGAGTTCGTACTAGAATAACACCTTAAGACACAAATCAACCAAAACCTTAATGTCATCGAGATACTCCAATGTCACCTCAAGTATCCGTGGGTATGATTATACGATATGCATCACACAATCTCAGATTCATCTATTCAACCAACACATAGAACCTCAAAGAGTGCCCCAAAGTTTCTACCGGAGAATCACGACGAAAACGTGTGCCAACCCCTATGCATAGGTTCATGGGCGGAACCCGCAAGTTGATCACCAAAACATACATCAAGTGAATCACGTGGTATCCCATTGTCACCACAGATACGCACGGCAAGACATACATCAAGTGTTCTCAAATCTTTAAAGACTCAATCCAATAAGATAACTTCAAATTGAAAACTCAATCCATTACAAAAGAGAGAGGGGGAGGAGAAACATCATAGAATCCAAATATAATAGCAAAGCTCACGATACATCAAGATCGTACCACCTCAAGAACACGAGAGAGAGATCAAACACATAGCTACGGATACATACCCTCAGCCCTGAGGGAGAACTACTCCCTCCTCATCATGGAGAGCACCGGGATGATGAAGATGTCCACCGGAGAGGGATTGCCCCCTCCGGCAGGGTGCCAGAACGGGTGTAGATTGGTTTTCGGTGGCTACGGAGGCTTCCGGTGGCAGAACTCCCGATCTATTGTGCTCCACAATCGTTTTAGGGTATATGGAGATATATAGGCGGAAGAAGTACATCAGGGGAGCCACGAGGGGCCCACGAGGGTGGAGGGCGCGCCCCCTGCCTCGTTGCTTCCTTGTTGCTTTCCTGACGTGCACTCCAAGTCTCACGGGTTGCTTTCCTTCCAAAAATAAGTTCCATGAAGTTTCAGGTGAATTGGACTCCGTTTGATTTTCCTTTTCTGCGATACTCTAATACAAGGAAAAACAGAAACTGGCACTGGGCTCTGGGTTAATAGGTTAGTCCCAAAAATCATATAAAATAGCATATAAATGCATATAAAACATCTAAGGTTGATAATATAATAGCATGGAACAATCAAAAGTTATAGATACGTTGGAGACATATCAGCATCCCCAAGCTCAATTCCTGCTCGTCCTCGAGTAGGTAAATGATAAAAATAGAATTTTTGATGTGGAATGCTACCTAACATATTTATCATGTATTTCTCTTTATTGTAGCAAGAATATTGAGATCCATAAGATTCAAGACAAAAGTTTAATATTGACATAAAAATAATAATACTTCAAGCATACTAACTAAGCAATTATGTCTTCTCAAAATAACATGGCCAAAGAAAGCTATCCTTACAAAATCATATAGTCTGGCTATGCTCTATCTTCACCACACAAAATATTTAAATCATGCACAACCCCGATGACAAGCCAAGCAATTGTTTCATACTTTCGATGTTCTCCAAACTTTTCAATCTTCACGCAATACATGAGCGTGAGCCATGGATATAGCACTATAGGTGGAATAGAATGGTGGTTGTGGAGAAGACAAAAAGGAGAAGATAGTCTCACATCAACTAGGCATATCAATGGGCAATGGAGATGCCCATCATTAGATATCAATGTGAGTGAGTAGGGATTGACATGCAACGGATGCACTAGAGCTATAAGTATATGAAAGCTCAACAAAAGAAACTAGTGGGTGTGCATCCAACTCGCTTGCTCACTAAGACCTAGGGCATTTTGAGGAAGCCCATCATTGGAATATACAAGCCAAGTTCTATAATGAAATATTCCCACTAGTATATGAAAGTGACAACATAGGAGACTCTCTATCATGAAGATCATGGTGCTACTTTGAAACACAAGTGTGGTAAAAGGATAGTAGCATTGCCCGTTCTCTCTTTTTCTCTCATTTTTTATTTTTTTATTTGGGCCTTCTCTTTTTAAGGCCTCTTTTCTCTTTTTTTATTTGGTCATCTTTGGCCTCTTTTTTTCGTCCGGAGTCTCATCCCGACTTGTGGGGGAATCATAGTCTCCATCATCCTTTCCTCACTGTGACAATGCTCTAATAATGATGATCATCACACTTTTATTTACTTACAACTCAAGAATTACAACTCGATACTTAGAACAAGATATGACTCTATATGAATGCTCCGGCGGTGTACCGGGATGTGCAATGATGCATGCGTAAGATGTATGAAAGAATTATGAACGGTGGCTTTGCCACAAATACGATGTCAACTACATGATCATGCAAAGCAGTATGACAATGATGGAGCGTGTCATAATAAGCGGAAAGGTGGAAAGTTGCATGGCAATATATCTCGGAATGGCTATGGAAATGCCATAATAGGTAGGTATGGTGGCTGTTTTGAGGAAGGTATATGGTGGGTTTATGGTACCGGCGAAAGTTGCGCGGTACTAGAGAGGCTAGCAATGGTGGAAGGGTGAGAGTGCGTATAATCCATGGACTCAACATTAGTCATAAAGAACTCACATACTTATTGCAAAAATCTATTATTTATCGAAAAAAAGTACTACGCACATGCTCCTAGGGGGATAGATTGGTAGGAAAATACCATCGCTCGTCCTCGACCGCCACTCATAAGGAAGGCAATCTATAAATAAATCATGCTCCGACTTCATCACATAATGGTTCACCATACGTGCATGCTACGGGAATCACAAACTTCAACACAAGTATTTCTCAAATTCACAACTACTCAACTAGCATGATTCTAATATCACCATCTTCATATCTCAAAACAATCATCAAGTATCAAACTTCTCATAGTATTCAATGCACTTTATATGAAAGTTTTTATTATATCCATCTTAGATGCCCATCATATTAGGACTAGTTTCATAACCAAAGCATACCACCATGCTGTTCTAAAGGACTCTCAAAATAATATAAGTGAAGCATGAGAGATAAATTATTTCTATAAAATAAAACCACCACCGTGCTCTAAAAGGATATAATTGAAGCACTAGAGCAACGACAAACTACTCCGAAAGATATAAGTGAACATCAATGAGTAGTTAAATAATTATGTAACTATGTGAAGACTCTCTAACATTTAATAATTTCATATCTTGGTATTTTATTAAAACAGCAAGCAAAACAAAATAAAATAAAATAACGCTCCAAGCAAAACACATATCATGTGGTAAATAAAAATATAGCTCCAAGTAAAGTTACCAATGACGGAAGACCAAAGAGGGGATGCCATCCGGGGCATCCCCAAGCTTAGACTCTTGGTTATTCTTGAATATTACCATGGGGTGCCTTTGGCATCCCCAAGCTTAGGCTCTTGCCACTCCTTATTCCATAATCCATCGAATCTTTACGCAAACCTTGAAAACTTCACAACACAAAACTTAACAGAAAACTCGTGAACTCCGTTAGCGAAAGAAAACAAAACACCACTTCAAGGTACTGTAATGAACTCATTCTTTATTTATATTTGTGTTAAACCTACTGTATTCCAACTTATCTATGGTTCATACCCTCCGATACTACTCATAGATTCATCAAAATAAGCAAAGAACACATCGAAAACAGAATCTGTCAAAAACAGAACAGTCTGTTGTAATCTGGATCAAACGTATACTTCTGGAACTCATAAAATTCTCAAATAAATTTCTGGACGTGAGGAATTTATCTATTAATCATATGCAAAGAGAGTCAACTAAATATCACTCTCCAAATTAAAATGGCAGCAATTCTCGTGAGCGCTAAAGTTTCTGTTTTTTACAGCAAGATCAACAAGACTTTCCCCAAGTCTTCCCAATGGTTCTACTTGGCACAAACACTAAATAAAACATAAAAACTCAATCAGAACAGAGGCTAGATAAATTATTTATTACTAAACAGGAGCAAAAAGCAAGGAATAAAAATAAAATCGGGTTGCCTCCCAACAAGCGCTATCGTTTAACGCCCCTAGCTAGGCATGATGATTTCAATGATGCTCACATAAAAGATAAGAATTGTAACATAAAGAGAGCATCATGAAGAATATGACTAGCACATTTAAGTCTAACCCACTTCCTATGCATAGGGATTTTGTGAGCAAACAACTTGTGGGAACAATAATCAACTAGCATAGGAAGGCAAAACAAGCATAACTTCAAGATTTTCAACACATAGAGAGGAAACTTGATATTATTACAATTCCTACATGCATATATTCCTCCCTCATAATAATTTTCAGTAGCCTCATGAATGAATTCAACAATATAACAAGCAGATAAAGCATTCTTTTCATGATCTACAAGCATAGAATTTTTATTACTCTCCACATAAGCAAACTTCTTCTCATGAATAGTAGTGGGAGCAAACTCAACAAAATAACTATCATGTGAGGCATAATCCAATTGAAAGCTAAAATCATGATGACGAGTTTCATGGTTATCATTATCCTTTACAGCATACATGTTATCACAATAATCATCATAGATAGAAACTTTGTTCTCATAATCAATTGGAACCTCTTCCGAAATAGTGGATTCGTCACTAAATAAAGTCATGACCTCTCCGAAACCACTTTCATCAATATAATGATCATAAATAGGAGGCATGCTTTCATCATAATAAATATTCTCATCAAAAGTTGGGGGACAAAAAATATCATCTTCATCAAAGATAGCTTCCCCAAGCTTGTGGCTTTGCATATCATTAGCATCATGGATATTCAAGGAATTCATACTAACAACATTGAAATCATTCTCATCATTCAAATATTTAGTGCCAGACATTTTAATGCATTCTTCTTCTAACACTTTGGCACAATTTTCGTTTCCATCATACTCATGAAAGATATTAAAAATATGAAGCGTATGAGGTAAACTCAATTCCATTTTTTTGTAGTTTTATTTTATAAACTAAACTAGTGCTAAAACAAGAAACAAAAAGATTCGATTGCAAGATCTAAAGATATACCTTCAAGCGCTAACCTCCCCGGCAACAGCGCCAGAAAGGAGCTTGATGTCTACTACACAACCTTCTTCTTGTAGACTTGTTGTGCCTCCAAGTGCAGAGGTTTGTAGGACAGTAGCCAATTTCCCTCAAGTGGATGACCTAAGGTTTATCAATCCGTGGTAGGCGTAGGATGAAGATGGTCTCTCTCAAGCAACCCTGCAACCAAATAACAAAGGGTCTCTTGTGTTCCCAACACACCCAATACAATGGTAAATTGTATAGATGCACTAGTTCGGCGAAGAGATGGTGATACAAGTGCAATATTGATAGTAGATAAAGGTTTTTGTAATCTGAAATTATAAAAACAGCAAAGTAACTAATGATAAAAGTGAGCATAAACGGTATTGCAATGCTAGGAAACAAGGCCTAGGGTTCATACTTTCACTAGTGCAAGTCCTCTCAACAATAATAACATAATTGGATCACATAACTATCCCTCAACATGCAAAAAAGAGTCACTCCAATGTCACTAATAGTGGAGAACAAACGAAGAGATTATGCTAGGGTACGAAACCATCGCAAAGTTATTCTTTCCAATCAATCTGTTGGGCTATTCCTATAAGTGTCACAAACAGCCCTAGAGTTCGTACTAGAATAACACCTTAAGACACAAATCAACCAAAACCCTAATGTCACCGAGATACTCCAATGTCACCTCAAGTATCCGTGGGTATGATTATACGATATGCATCACACAATCTCAGATTCATCTATTCAACCAACACATAGAACCTCAAAGAGTGCCCCAAAGTTTCTACCGAAGAATCATGAAGAAAACGTGTGCCAACCCCTATGCATAGGTTCATGGGCGAAACCCGCAAGTTGATCACCAAAACATACATCAAGTGAATCACGTGGTATCCCATTGTCACCACAGATACGCACGGCAAGACATACATCAAGTCTTCTCAAATCTTTAAAGACTCAATCCGATAAGATAACTTTAGAGGGAAAACTCAATCCATTACAAAAGAGAGGGGGGAGGAGAAACATCATAGGATCCAAATATAATAGCAAAGCTCGCGATACATCAAGATCGTACCGCCTCAAGAACACGAGAGAGAGAGAGAGAGAGAGAGAGAGAGAGAGAGAGAGATCAAACACATAGCTACTGATACATACCCTCAGCCCCGAGGGAGAACTACTCCCTCCTCGTCATGGAGAGCACCGGGATGATGAAGATGTCCACCAGAGAGGGATTGCCCCCTCTGGCAGGGTGCCAGAACGGGTCTAGATTGGTTTTCGGTGGCTACGGAGGCTTCTGGCGGTGGAACTCCTGATCTATTATGCTCCCCGATCGTTTTAGGGTATATGGAGATATATAGGCGGAGGAAGTACATCCTGGGAGCCACGAGGGGCCCACGAGGGTGGAGGGCGCGCCAAGGGGGGTGGGCGTGCCCCCCTGCCTCTTGGCTTCCTCGTTTCTTTCCTGACGTGCACTCCAAGTCTCCCGGGTTGCTTTCCTTCCAAAAATAAGTTCCGTGAAGTTTCAGGTCAATTGGACTCCATTTGATTTTCCTTTTCTGCGATACTCTAAAACAAGGAAAAAGCAGAAACTGGCACTAGGCTCTGGGTTAATAGGTTAGTCCAAAAAATCATATAAAATAGCATATAAATGCATATAAAACATCCAAGGTTGATAATATAATAGCATGGAACACTCAAAAATTATAGATGCGTTGGAGACGTATCAGATGGCTATAAGCTTGTCTTTGAGTCGAATAAATTTGTAATATCCAAGTATGGAACCTTTGTTGGAAAAGGCTATGAGTCAGGAGGCCTGTTTCGTTTATCCTTATCAGACGTTTGCAATAAAGTTGTTAATAATGTTTGCAACAATAGTGAATCAAATGTGTGGCATTCACGTCTTTGTCTTGTTAACTTTGGTTGCATGTCGCGACTAGCAAAGTTGAACTTAATCCCTAGTTTCACCACTGTCAAGGGATCTAAGTGTCAAGTTTGTGTGCAAGCTAAGCAACCTCGTAAGTCTCACACGACTGCGGAAACGAGAAATCTTGCACCACTAGAGCTCATACATTCAGATCTATGTGAAATGAATGGTGTTTTGACAAAAGGTGGAAAGACATATTTCATGACGTTAATTGATGACTCCACTAGATACTGTCGTGTGTATCTTCTGAAATCTAAGGATGAGGCTTTGAACTTTTTCAAGATCTATAAAGTTGACGTGGAAAACCAACTTGATCAAAAAATCAAGAGGCTTAGGTCCGACCGTGGTGGAGAGTATTTTTCCAATGAATTTGATGCTTTTTGTGCGGAACATGGTATAATCCATGAGAGAACGCCTCCCTACTCACCTAAGTCAAATGGGGTGGTCGAAATAAAGAAACGTACTCTAACTGATTTGGTTAACGCTATGTTAGACACATCGGGTCTCTCCAAGGCACGGTGGGGGGAGGCGATATTGACAGCATGTCATGTCCTAAACCGAGTCCCCACAAAGAACAAAGAGATAACTCCATTCGAGGAATGGGAGAAGAAAAGGTTAAAGCTCTCTTATCTACGAACTGGGGTTGTTTGGCGAAAGTCAATGTGCCAATTCCAAAGAAGTGCAAGCTTGGACCAAAGACCGTGGATTGTGTTTTCTTGGGATATGCTTTTAATAGCATTGGTTATAGATTCTTGGTTGTAAAATCTGAGGTACTTGACATGCATGTCGGTACGATCATGGAGTCGAATGATGCGACTTTCTTTGAAGATATCTTTCCCATGAAGGATATGGCTACATCATCTAATCAGGAGATGCCTAGTTCATCGAATCAGGAACCAGTTACAATTACCGAAACTGCCATTTCGATGGAACACTTTGAAAGTCCTGTGGAGGAAAACAATGAAGTTCCTACTAGGAGCAAGAGACAGAGGACTGCAAAGTCCTTTGGTGATGATTTTCTTGTGTATCTCATAGATGACACTCATAGTTCTATTTCAGAGGCATATGCATCCGAAGATGCTGACTACTGGAAGGAAGTGGTTCGTAGCGAGATGGATTCCATCTGGGCGAATGAAACTTGGGAGATAACTGATCGTCCTTATGGGTGCAAACCTATGGGATGAAAATGGGTATTCAAGAAGAAGCTTAGACCTGATGGTACTATTGAAAAGTACAAGGCTCGGCTCGTGGCTAAGGGTTATACCCAAAAGGAAGGTGAAGGCTTCTTTGTTACTTACTCACCTGTGGCTCGACTGGCCACTATTCGAGTTCTACTTTCACTAGCTGCCTCGGATGGTCTTCTCGTTCATCAAATGGATGTTAAGACTGCTTTCCTAAATGGAGAGTTGGACGAGGAAATTTATATGGAACAACCAGATGGGTTTATACTAGATGGTCAGGAAAGAAAAGTGTGCAAGTTGCTGAAGTCTTTGTATGGACTCAAGCAAGCACCCAAAAAGTGGCATGAGAAGTTTGAAAGAACTTTAACAACTGCAGGCTTTGTTGTAAACGAAGCTGACAAATGTGTGTACTATCGCCATGGTGGGGGCGAGGAAGTTATCCTTTGCTTGTATGTTGATGACATACTGATTTTCGGAACAAATCTGAATATTATTAAGGAGGTCAAGGACTTTCTATCTCGCTATTTTGAGATGAAAGATTTAGGAGTGGCCGATGTCATTCTAAATATCAAGTTGTTGAGAGATGATGATGGTGGGATCACATTGCTTCAATCTCACTATGTGGAAAAGATCTTGAGTCGCTTTGGCTACAGTGACTGCAAGCCCTCTCCAACACCACATGATGCTAGTGTGTTGCTTCGAAAGAATCGAAGAATTGCTAGAGACCAATTGAAGTATTCTCAGATTATTGACTTGCTCATGTACTTAGCCAGTGCTACAAGATCTGACATCTCTTTTGCTGTTAGCAAACTGAGTCGGTTTGTTTCAAAACCAGCAAATGTGCATTGGAAAGCTCTAGAGAGAGTTTTGCGTTATTTGAAAGGCACTGCGAATTATGGAATTCACTGCACTGGGCACCCAAAGGTGCTTGAAGGGTATAGTGACTCAAACTGGATCTCAGATGCTGATGAGATAAAAGTCACGAGCGGTTATGTATTCACTCATGGAGGTGGCGCTGTTTCTTGGAAGTCTTGCAACCAGACCATCTTAACGAGGTCAACAATGGAAGCAGAACTCACAGCACTAGATACAGCTACGGTCGAGGCAGATTGGCTTCGTCGGCTTTGAATGACTTGCCGGTTGTTGAGAAACCTGTACCGGGTATCCTTATGAACTGCGACAATCAAACTGTGATCACGAAAGTGAGCAGCTCAAAGGATAACATGAAGTTATCAAGACACGTTCAGAGAAAATTAAAGTCTGTCAGGAAAATGAAAAACTCTGGAGTTATTGCATTGGATTATATCCAAATGTCTAAAATCTAGCAGATCCTTTTACTAAGGGTCTATCACGTAATGTGATAGATAATGCATCGAGGGAGATGGGTATGAGACCCATAATATGAGTTGTTCACAGTGGTAACCTATTCTTTGTGATCGGAGATCCCGCGAATTAGATGTGGAAGACAAGTTGTTGGTCAACTGAGAAGAGAGTATCCTTACTATTAACAATACCACTCCATGAAGATGCAATATTCTTCTAATCTGCATGGCAGGTTGATGTATATCTTAATGTGTTCTAAGTGGCTCTTTTAAGCAGAGATGTTGTCCTACTGAACATATTTTGAAGAACATAGTTATATGAGTTTGATTGTTAAACGTCGCAATCTATGAGAGTAGGGTTCTCTCTAGTAAACTCATGAAAGGTCTCGGAGTATGACGCATAAGCTCCACCCGCGGGGAAGACCCACGGTAGCCACGTGTCGGTCAAGGCTTTATGTGAAGCTAGATTCGCAGAAAACTTACAGTTCAAGGCCTAGTCCACTGTTCAAGTTGCTTACTAGTTTAGCATAGATTTCTAGGTGAAAGTTTAACTTAACAGTCTCCACTGCAGTACCGGTATATAAAACAGTGTTTTGGAACCAAAGGCAAATTTTGTGTGCCTCTAGAATCTGGTGGGGGATTGCTGGAATTTTGTCTATTTTGCCAATAGCAGTTTCAGAAATTCCTAATAAATCCTAGAGGCCCACGCAGCCCATTCGTACAAGGCAAGAGGTGGAACAAAGTTTAGTCCCACATTGCTAGTTTAGAGGGAGTTAGACCTCTTTATAAGTGATAAGGACTCGACTAGATGCAAGTCGTTCGTCGGTCCGATCTTTCACGATACTGCCAGCAGCATAAGAAATTCCGGTCAAGCAAAGATGCGAGACCGTCAGATAAAAAACTGACATCGAGCAGACTGAATCAACTCCACGCGTAGCAACGACAAAATCCAAGCTGGATCAGCAAAAACAAACACAATATTTGGTGTCCCCGACATAGGACGTTTTCTGACTTTTTATTCAACTCAGGTAAAAACTAATCTGCCCTCATTACATGGCCGAAGCCTTTATTTATAAGCGTGCGCGCAGGCACAGAACCAAAACCGACTATGACTCTTTAACTCAAGCAAGGAAATCTACTAGTACGTCCTTTATCTCCTAGGATAACAAACTAATTAAGGATTCCACTTATTAAATATACGGCCACGCTGATCACTAGGATCACAAAACCAAACCAGGACTCTTTTTCTTACCAAAACAAGACCGAATCAGCTACGCTAGTTGAATTGGAATAGCACCGACCAGTGTCCAACTTGGAGTACGAAAATTAGGATTGACTTCTTCAGCTCGTGGTTCTGGCGATGGTACTTGCATTGTAATTTGACCGACTGTCAAAATATTTGAATTAGTAACTTCATTTTTTTTGCACTGCTGATCACATCATCCCCTCCTCCTTGAAACAAAACCGTCCTCGGTTTTGTGCCAAATTTTACAACCTTCTTCTTCAATGAAAAATTTGTATCTATCTTAATTTCTCCCGTAAACATAGATCGCACCACACATCTTCTTCCCTCATCCCAAAAAGTGTAAGTGTTGGACCGGCCCTCGTGTGTGGCACGACGGTCATATTGCCATGGTCTTCCTAACAACAAGTGACATGCATTTATTGGCAAGACATCACAAATTACTGTATCTTTATAGTCACCAACTGAAAATTTCACACGTAACTTGTGAGTAATTTTCAGTCTACCAGACTGGTATAACCACTCAATACGGTGTGGTTGCGGGTGTTTCCATGTAGGTAGCGCTAAAACATCCACCAGTTGTTTGCTGATAGCATTAGTGTACCTTTCTTCGTCTATGATCAACTTACAATTAGTGTTGTTGATTTTGCACTGAATTTGAAAAATATTCCAACGCTGCCCCTTATCTTCAATGCGATCCTCTTGCACTCGCTGCACCATCAATGATGGGTATGATTCAGCAGCTTCAAAACTCGCAATCACCTTTTCAACATCTTCAGATTTTTCACTAGAAGTGTCAGAAATAACCTCTTCATCGCTACCGGATGCATAGCCATCTTTCATTAGCAACACTCTTTTCTCATTAGGGCATTCATGCTTTATATGTCCTCTTCCTCCATACTTGAAACACTCGATGTCACTAGTATGTGTGGTAGACTGCGCATTAGAATCAACCCTCGACAGTCCTGATTTTGAAGCATCCTTTTCCACGGAACCATGAGAACAATTTGATGTTGTCGTCCTGGAGCTAGGAACGACATCCTCACTCTTATGCTGCGAGCGTCGCCATGTGTTCAAAGTGTTACTGGGAACTGTGCTGACTTGGTGCCACTTAATCTGTTGTTCCGCACGCACAGCTTGGTGCACAAGATCTTGTATGTTGTAGTAGACCACCATCTCAACACGATCCTGCACCTCGATATTTAGCCCGTTAAAGAAACGTGCCATGGTCGCCTTCAGATCCTCCGTTGTCCCTTTACGTATCATAAGCAATTCCATCTCCTTGTAATATTCATCAACACTCATATTACCTTGAGAGAGCCGCTGCAACTTGTTGTACATATCTCTTTTATAATGCTCAGGAACAAAATGTCGCCTCATGAACCCTTTCATCCCTCGCCAAGTCGTCGGGCGATGTCTTGAACGACAAATTTGATTCCACCATATTAGCGCGTAACCGGCAAAATTCGTTGTCGGCATATTGATGATGTCCGCCAAACCATCAAACCGAGTGATCAGGACATCTATCATTTTACCGAGCGCATCATGACATTGCTTGATGTAGTTGCATGTGTGGTCAAAACCATCTCGAATATTTTGCGGAATATCATCCGCATACACTGGACGTACTATTTCCTCAGAATCAGCAGCAACCTCATCACCCTTGTTGACCGAGATTGACATCTTGATCAACACAGTACCGTGAACAACCTTAGCTCTGAATACCACTTGATAAAGACTCGACTAGATGCAAGTTGTTCGTCGGTCCGATCTTTCACGATACTGGCAGCAGCACAAGAAATTCCAGCCAAGCAAAAATGCGAGACCGTCAGATCAAAAACTGACGTCGAGCAGACTGAATCAACTCCACGTGTAGCAACGACAAAATCCAAGCTGGATCAGCAAAAACAAACACAATATTTGGTATCCCTCGACATGGAATGTTTTCTGACTTTTTATTCAACTCATGTGAAAACTAATCTGCCCTCGTTACATGGTCGAAGCCTTTATTTATAAGCATGCGCGCAGGCATCGAACCAAAACCGACTATGACTCTTTAACTCAAGCAAGGAAATCTACTAGTACTTTATCTCCTAGTTGAAAGAAACAAACTAATTAAGGATTCCACTAATTAAATATACGGCCACGCTGATCACTAGGATCACAAAACCAAATCGGGACTCTTTTTCTTACCAAAACAAGACCGAATCAGCTACGCTAGTTGAATTGGAATAGCACCGACCAGCGTCCAACTCGGAGTACGAAAATTAGGATTGACTTCCTCAACTTGTGGTTTTGGCGATGGTACTCGCATTGTAATTTGACCGACTGTCAAAATATTTGAATTAGTTACTTCATCTCTTTTTACATTGCTGGTCAAATCAATAAGGGAGGCTCTTTCTCCACATGTATGAGGATGAGAATAAGAGGGACATCCACGCGCGCTCCTCCTCCGCCGCCCGCCTCGCCACGACACGCCACGCCTCATCACGACGCGCCGCGGGTTGCGGGAATGAGCCGATGTCTAAATTTTTGTCACGCACAACGGGTATACGGAAGGTCACGCGGGAGCTGAAACGTTTTCTGTAGTGGACACTGAATTCGAACGGCGCGCCTCTTCGGCCGCTGCCTGTTCGCTTCGTCTCCCTCCGTTGCTTCACCTCCCGTCGCAGCCTGTTCGCGTCCCTCTCCTGTGCCTATAAATGGGAGTGCATCGCAGGTCGGGACAGTAGGCCTCCGGAACCGCATCTTTTGAGTCTTGTACGGGAGAAGGGTGATCAGGTTTTTTGGAAGCGCTCCGCGCGACTACTGGCTTCATCATGGACTCCGACGTCGACAACCTCATCAACAACATGGCTAGAGAGGATGTCGACCCCAAGTCCAGTGTTGTTGCTGCTGTCCCGTACGTGTTCTTGCTCTTTCTGTTAGATGTCCTACCACAGTTCTTTGCTCTAGTTTCTGCCCTACATATGTTAGGTTCTACTTCATATTTTCAACTTTATCTAGTGTCTGTTCTAGATGTGTTTAGTTCAAGTTCATATATGCAGATGCTATTTACCTTCTCTCTGTTAGATTGCATGACTTGCTTTATCTCTGCTATATTAGTCATGCTTTATCTAGTATTTCTGTTAGCAAAGTTATTTGGTAAATTTCTCATATTTCCAATAGTCATGCTACCACCCCATTGTAGGATTGAAGCGTTCCTACTCTCCGGGAGGAGAGCCGCGCGGGTATTTATTGATCTGGGCGTAATATGCCGTGAGGTACAAGAAGCAGTCGATCGCTAGGATACAACTGTCGTACAGGAGACCAGGAAGAATACGAAGAGAAAGAGGAAGTAGAGATAGATACATATGAGATTACAATAGCAGGTTTAAACTATTTCTAACACCCTCCCTTAATCTCAACTATCATACATTAAGATTTCTCTTGAATTCTTCAAATGGTCTGCTTGGAAGAGCTTTAGTGAACCCATCTGCTACCTGATCTTTGGAAGGAATAAACCGTGTGTCCAACTTCTTCTCTGCAACTCTTTCTCGCACATAGTGAAAGTCTATTTCAATATGTTTGGTTCTGCCATGAAAGACTGGGTTTGCAGAGAGATAGGTTGCTCCCAAATTATCACACCATAAACATGAGACACGATGTTGCTTGATTCCCAGTTCACTAAGCAATGACTCCAACCAAATGATCTCAGCAGTAGCATTTGCCAATGACTTATATTCAGCCTCAGTACTCGACCTTGACACTGTAGCTTGTTTTCTAGCACTCCAAGAAATAAGATTAGAGGCAAAGAATACTGCAAATCCTCCAGTTGACTTTCTGTCATCACTACATCCTGCCCAGTCAGCATCATAGAAAGCACTAACAAGGGTGGAACTAGAACGTCTGAACTGAAGGCCCAAGCTCACAGTGTGTTTTATATATCGTATAATTCTTTTAACAGCTGTCCAATGTATAGTGGTAGGTGCATGAAGATACTGACAAACCTTGTCGACATCAAAGGATATATTTGGTCTTGTCAACGTTAAGTACTGCAAGGCTCCCACGTCACTTCTATACTTTGTGCTTTCTTCTTCCTTAAGTGACTCTCCATCAAAGGCTGAAAGTTTTTCCGAAGAAGACAATGGTGTGGGAGAAGGCTTACAGTCCTTCATCCCCATACGTACCAATAGTTCAGTAGCATATTTCTCTTGATTAAGTACTATGCCATCTTGAATCCTTTTTACTTCAATGCCTAGGAAGAAGTGTAGATCACCAAGATCTTTCAAAGCAAATTCTGAACTCAAATCATGCAAGAGAGCATTAGTAGCACTTTGTGAAGAGCTTGCAACTATAATATCATCAACATATATCAGCACAAAAATAATTGTGTTTGCCTTGTTATAAATAAAGAGCTATGTGTCGGCTTTAGATGCAGTAAAACCAAGGCGCCTTAATTGAGAGCTTAACCTTGAGTACGATGCTCTTGGTGCTTGTTTCAAACCATAAAGTGCCTTATCAAGTTTACACACATAATGAGGTGCCTTCTTTCCTGCATACCTAGGTGGTTGTCTCATGTAAACCTCCTCTTCCAGAACACCGTGTAAAAACGCATTCTGAACATCTAGTGGTCTCAAGCTCCATCCCCTAGACACAGCAATAGATAGTACAAGCCTAATGGTTGCAGCTTTAACAACAGGACTGGAAGTATATTCCTAATCTAAACCATAACGTTGTTTGAAGCCTTTTGCAACTAACCGTGCTTTGTACCTGTCAATTGAGCCATCTGACTTCTTTTTGATTCTGTAGACCCACTTACAGTCAATAATATTTTTACCTCTTGGCTCCGGTACAAGATGTCATGTCTTGTTTCTCATCAGTGCCATGTATTCTTCATCCAATGCATTTTTCCACTTTAAATCTTTCAGTGCATCCTCTAATTTTGTTGGTTCTCCTGCAACACACAACATGCCATATCGTATAGTGCCATCAGTTCTAATCTTTGGGTTTTTTATACCTTTTTGTAGTCGAGTCATAACACGTGAAACTGGTTGCTGTACAGGAGGTGGTGTAGATGAATCAGCCGCAAAGGATCCTGAAGAGAATCTGGAGCTGCTTTGCGCAACAGATCATGTGGTCTGCTGTGTGGCGGAAGGAGAGGCTGCACCCGCTCCAATATCCGCAGAAGATCCCGTGAAGGGCCCCCGCAAATGGGCATGCAGCTCAGATCCCGCACCAGACGCGCCTGGCGACGCACTTTCTGGCGGCTCGGTCACGGTCACAGGCCCGCATGTGGGACACGGGGTGGCATGCGGTGACGTGGTGGCTGATGGATGGCATGGAATGCCTCTGCCAGGCACGCGATCGTGGGAAGATCTGATGCGCACGCGATCCAAGAAATCCTGGAGCACAGGAGTTCCAGGTGACGCCAGATCTTCCTCGTCTTCTGCGCCGGCTGCGTCTTCATCCGCCACATGAAATATAGCACCATTTTCTTCAAAAATTTGATCATTTTCCACACCGTTTGTTGCACTGTTTGCTGCATGACCCTGCACATGATAAGTACTAGTAGGATCATCAGTTGGGTTAGTACAATCATCGCCCCCTTGATCAAGGTTTTGGAGACTGGACGGAAGGAGGAGAATTTCTTTCCTAAGAAGTGCTCCGGCGTTGGGATGAAGAGACTCAAAAGGATATATGGATTCATCCAACACAACATCTCGAGAAATATACACCCTGCCGGTGGAAACATCTAAGCATTTAACACCTTTATGAATGGAACTATATCCAAGGAATACACACTTCTTGGAACGAAACGCAAGTTTTCGTGTATTGTATGGACGAAGGTTGGGCCAGCAAGCACAACCAAACACACGGAGAGATTTATAATCAGGAGTAGTACCAAAAAGACGTGTGATGGGAGTTTCGAATTTGATGACTTTGCTAGGAAGCAAATTTATGAGATATGTGGCAGTCAAAAAAGCTTCATCCCAAAACTTCAATGCCATGGATGCATTTGCTAGCAGGGCTAACCCTACCTCAACAACATGACGATGGTTTCTCTCGACAGAACCATTCTGTTGATGTGCATGGGGACACGAAACATGATGAGAGATACCAAGTTGCTGAAAAAAGAGATTAAGCTTCTTATATTCACCTCCCCAGTCGGTTTGCATGGCAATGATCTTAGTGTTTAGTTTTCGTTCAACAAGATTCTGAAAATTCTTGAAAACTTGAAACACTTCAGATCGTTTCTTAAGAAGATAGATCCCAATAAATTTGCTATAATTATCAATGAAGCTTACATAATAGGAATGTCTACCAACAGAGGTAGGAGCTGGCCCCCAAACATCTGAAAATACAAGTTGTAAGGATGCAGTGGAACTGCTGACAGAAATAGGGTATGGCAACTAATGACTTTTAGCTTGTTGACATGGATCACAAACTGACTCAACGCTAGACTCATGAGAGTGGGGAATTTTATTCTTACTAAGAACGAGCTTAATAATAACTGATGAAGGATGACCTAATCTACTGTGCCACTTTGATGAAGAAGGCTTGACAGCAACTAAAGCATGTTTATTTGATGATGATGACGACGATATGATTGGGTAGAGACCTCCCACGCACTTGCCTCTAAGAAGAACCCTCCTCGTGTCCAAGTCCTTAACCAAAAAGAAGTAAGGATAGAATTCAATGAGAACACGATTATCAAGGGTAAATCTATGAACAGAAAGAAGATTTTTTGATGTTTCGGGCACATATAGAATTCTGTTTAGATTGAAAGTTTTTAAGGGGGTTTTGACAATTGAACTAACAACATGAGTAATGTCCATACCAGAACCACTTGCAGTGTGCACTTGGTCATGTCCACGGTACTTGTTACTGATGGTCAGCTTATCGAGCTCCCACGTGATGTGGTTGGTAGCACCAGTATCCGCATACCAATTTGTGTCGATGTGATAGGAGTCGGTGACAACGTTTGCCTCCTTCTCCTCGTACTCCTCGTCCTCCTCATAACGATCCCAGCATGCACGAGCGCCTCCTCGATGATGCTTGAGACAGATCTGGCACTCGGAATAATCCCGGTGCTGTTGACGTTGTTGATTCTGTTGTTGGGGACGGCCACCTCGAGCGCCCCTGTTGCTACTACTTGGAGCAGAGGGAGAGCGCCTCCCTCGACCGCGCCCCCTGGTCCCACGTGCGCGCGCCCTGGACCTGTACTGGTCGCCGCCTCTGTACGCCAGGTTCGCTGAAGTGTTGAAGCCTCCTTCTTCTCCAATGCCCAGCATCTCCATGCGCTGGTCGAAGGCGGCGATCTGAGCAAAGAGCTCGTCAGCGTTGATGGAGGTCTTGACAACACCAATGGCCGCCACCACCGGATCATAGTCGCGATTCAATCTGGCGAGCACGTAGTCCACCATCTCGGGATCGGAGACCGGGCATCCTGCCGCCGCGAGTTCATCCCCGAGACTCTTCATCTTGGAGATGTACGCCGTGCTAGACATGCTGCCCTTCTTTGTCGTGGTGATGGCGATCCTCAAGTTGGTGATGCGGGGATTGGGACTGCGATGCAAACAGGGTGGTGATGCCGGTCCACAAATCATAGGTATTTTCCTTACCAACGAACTGCGCGAGGACTTCTTTGGAGAGGGAGTTCATCAGGTAGTTGAGTACCTGTTGGTCCGTTGATAGCCATGGCGCATAAAGTGGATTGGGTACCACTTCCATGGTCTTGTCCGACTTCCGCTGCTCCACCGTGGTCGGGGGCGCCGCGTCGGTTCCATCCAGAAGCCCCGTGACTTGCGCTCCTCGCAGGCCGGGCATGACCTGGGCCTTCCACAAGAGGTAGTTCCCCTTGCAAAGCTTTTCGGCTAGTCGAGGTCCGAGGTTGAGGACGACCGGTGCCAAGCTGGAAGACATGGCGATGGGGATTGGCTTCTGGTAGCTAGACGGGAAGAGAATAGGCTCTGTATACCATGTAAGATTGAAGCGTTCCTACTCTCCGGGAGGAGAGCCGCGTGGGTATTTATTGATCTGGGCATAATATGCCGTGAGGTACAAGAAGCAGTCGATCGCTAGGATACAACTGTCGTACAGGAGACTAGGAAGAATACGAAGAGAAAGAGGAAGTAGAGATAGATACAGATGAGATTACAATAGCAGGTTTAAACTATTTCTAACACCCATCAGTGCTAGCTACCCTTGACCACAAATAGTGCTTGAATTCGTAAGTCAGGAGAAACCAAGAAGTCCATCTTCTATTTTCGTGATGATAGTCTGCTCTCATTCTAGACGCCGGCTGGGACGAGTACACGCAGGCGGACGTGATGAAATTTAACTGGTTACTGAATACGAACGCAATGAGGAAAGGGCGAAGCTGGCAATAGCCATAGTTGATCCCACGGAGAATCGTGCCATTAGTTCCACTGCCCGGTCAGCCTCATAGGCCGGGGGGAATGGCAGGTGGCGCTTGTCTCCGGTCACGAGAAGGAGTATCGCATGGCCGCACACGCTGTCGTGGAGGCGAGTACTTCACGAGCTCGGGCGCCCACCAAACCGTGCTACACTCGTCTACTCCAACAACGTCTCCACCGTGCATCTGTGTGTATGTAGGACATGCCGTTGTGATGTGACTGTTGTCAGACACACGCTGTACTTGTATTTATACCGTGCTCTGCATATGTATTTCTGAAGCTGAAATGCCGGCACCTTAGTCTTAGACATGAACCCAAACGCTGAACGTCCGGCTAAAAGCCGGAGTTCATATATAAACAAAAGGGCTGTGGTACAGCGCGACGGCCCGAGCAAGTTGCGTTGCTTCGGTCACGATTTCCACGTTCTGGACAATTTGCCAAAGAAAAGCATGTATACTCATCTGAAGCTAGAATTCAAATTTGCAGGATATTTCCATGCCATCACACTAGCAGAGTTCAACTTTGTGCATTACACAACATTGCGATGGTACCCCAAAAAAGGAAAGAACAAACTGTGACAATTTTTAGCGGGGAGTCATAGAGCTCACAAAGCCATAGGAATCTCTAAAGAAAAACCTAACATATTGGTTCAGCACGAATGTGCTACAGAGCATTATTAAAGCCACAAATGGACAACCAGAGGCCAATCAAACCCGAACAGGCTCTTGTCATCAACAATATTTCATAGGATGATCTACATATTTTACCAACCACCGTTGCAGTTGGTCAACATCATGCGATTAATTCCTCACGTTCTGCAAGCGAGCGACACATTTCTCAAGGAGTAGTACTTCATTTACAGCTACATTTGCCGCCCGACCGAAACCTGCACAGCAGCAATCTCATCAGCGGAACCGACTTTGGCTACTCACAATCACAAGGGGCAAATATATAGAGAAAACGATATCTGTTCAAACTGCACTAGCAAAACAGTTTCCACCAGTTAAGCTTGTTCTCTCGTCTCTTTGCACATCTCAACAGAGAGAGAACAAGTAGTAGACTGTACTAGCAAGATTTCTAGTAATACCGAAATACTTTTGGCTCAAGGTGATGATTAGTGACAATGAGAGCATGAGTTCATATCTGAAGATTGAACTGAAACCTTCCAGTCATTGTGTTCTCTAAAATGCAAAGACTCCAGCTCATGACTGAAGACTGATGCAACTATACGACAAAAGGATATCAAAGAAATGATATAAAATTGTTGATATGATAAACTGCATTGTGGTAGCATGTCAGCATAATGAACTATAAACTGTGCAGATCGAGGAGTGTTTCCCAGCTCCAAGAGAAAAAGCGAACAAGGTTAAAGTAGGCGATAATGCACATTATTCAAGGTTCCAGCTGTATTGTGCATAGCACTGGATTTTTTTTACCACTAAAGAGAATATTGATCCAGTGCTTGCAAACGAAACAATAGATAATAGTAACAGAGGATGTCGTATCACCTCTTCAACCAACAAAGCGTACCAGAAGATGTAACAGCACAATCATCTCAACTGTTGTTCAGCAGTTCAACTTGATCATTTGCACCACCAATGGTAATTACTACGAGAAGAATATAAGTCAATAACTATTGAAAAACATGGACAAGAAAATAACTGATAAGAGGTGGTGAAACATAAATGAAACACTTATTATATATCTCACCTTCCAGAAAATACTAGCTTTTGCTACAAGTAGTCAAAGAACAATTAAGAAATGACATGTACAGCAAGAAATCAAGAATTAAATATTCATCAAGACATCTAATCTACCTCAAATTAAACAAAGGATAACGGTATTCAGTGATTTACTTAACCAAGAAGCATTTTAGAATTTATTTTGGTGTGGGCCCATTCATAATTTATATCTATGTTTTGTATGCACATGAAAGCGAAAGAATACCAGAATGAACACATATTTTCTGCAGTTCAGAACAAAGAATGCAGACCAGAGAAATAAGAAAGTAAGTAACCACCCTAAATTCCAACATAGCTTGAAGCTCGAGCAATTGACAAGGCAATATCCAGAGTCCAGACATTACAGTCCAGTTGCTTAAACTGAAAGAGAAAAGAGTTCAGCATTGACTCGCTAATTGGTTATTGTTCTATTATGCAACACGAACAAAATGTAGACTATTGGTCACTTTGGTTCCTTAATTTATCAACTCTTGTGATTCAGTGAGATTATATTATCCAATATACCACAACAGAACAAGATGGAAGAACAATTATAAACCGGTGCCAGGATACAACTATATTGTTCCTCAAGTGTATGCTTACTGGTAAGCAAATTACTTTTTAATGGTGCCACTTGACTAAATGTACAAGCCCAAACTCTAGCAATAAACACAATGATCACTGTTTAGATTTAGATGTGTAGCCCAACTTTGTAAAGATGCGATAAACGTCTTGCCTCGGTACAAGGGGACGTGGTTCGTGTCTATAGGCAGGGGCGCAGATCCCTGTAGCGCATACAGAAGATAGAATACATCTCGGTGAAGAAGAAAGAGAGAGATAGAGTTAGCCGCGGTTAAGCTAGTTATCTAGGCCAACAAACTACCAGAATATCTCCAAGAGATCTACCACGTTACAACGTTGCACTATATGCGTTGAACCTGAACCTTATATGTTTAACACCCTCCCATAATCATAACTTTGTTAAGTTGAGATTACGTTTGAATTCTTCAAAACTCCTTGTAGGCAATGCGTTGGTGAAGCCATCTGCAACTTGATCTCTAGAATGCACAAACCGGATCTCAAGCTTCCTGCTAGCAACCCTTTCTCGAACGAAGTGGAAGTCAATCTCAATATGTTTTGTTCTTGCATGAAACACAGGATTTGCAGACAAATAGGTGGCACCAAGATTGTCACACCAAAGATATGGAGCTTGAGTATGTTTTATTCCAAGTTCTCTGAGCATGGATTGAACCCAGATAATTTCTGTTGTTGCATTAGCCAAAGCCTTGTATTCTGCTTCTGTACTTGATCTTGAGACTGTAGCCTGTTTCTTTGCACACCAAGATATTAGGTTAGGTCCAAAGAATACTGCAAAACCACCAGTAGAGCGCCTATCATCAATATCTCCTGCCCAGTCAGAATCAGAGAATGCACTGACAAGAGTTGAAGTAGACATAGAGAAAGTAAGACCAACATTAACAGTGTCTTTGACATATCTTACTATCCGTTTTGCAGCAATCCAATGAACTGTAGTGGGAGCATGAAGAAACTGACAAACTTTGTTCACAGCAAAAGAAATATCTGGTCTTGTAAGTGTCAAGTACTGGAGTGCACCAACTAAGCTTCTGTACTTGGTGCTATCTTCCTGATTCAGGAGTTCTCCCTATGTAAGAGAAATCTTTTCAGAACTTGACATTGGTGTTGGTGATGACTTGCATCCCTGTAGCCCAGCTCTTCTTACAAGATCAGTAGCATATTTTTCCTGAGATAGGTGAAGTTCACTTCCTTGTTTCCTTACCTCAATACCTAGGAAAAAATGCAAGTCTCCTAGATCCTTCAGTGCAAATTCAACACTAAGATCTTTCAACAGTCCTGTCACTGCTTCATCTGATGAGCTTGTAACAATAATATCGTCAACATAGATGAGCACAAAGATAGATGTGTTGCACTTATTGTAAATGAACGGTGATGTGTCAGACTTGGAAGGAACAAAACCAAGTGCTTGTAATTTTTTACTGAGACGGGAGTACCATGCCCTAGGAGCTTGTTTAAGGCCATACAAAGCTTTATCCAACTTGCAAACATGGAAAGGTGTGTTTTTGTTCTCAAACCCAGGAGGTTGCTTCGTATACACTTCCTCTTTCAGAACACCATGAAGGAACGTGTTCTGAACATCTAGCTGTCTGAGACTCCATCCCCTGGAAACAGCAATAGACAAAACAAGACGAATGGTGGCAGCTTTTACAACGGGACTAAAGGTGTCCTCATAGTCTATGCCATACCATTCCTTAAATCGTTTGGCAACAAGTCTAGCCTTATACCGATCAATAGTTCCATCAGACTTCCTTTTTATTCTGAATACCCACTTGCAATTAATGAGATTTTTACCTTGCCGTGGAGGAACTAGGTGCCATGTCTTATTTTTCTGGAGTGCTCTGTACTCTTCTTCGATAGCTTGCTTCCACTTTGTGTCACCTAATGCCTCATCAAGCGTTTGTGGTTCACCTGTAGAGCAGGCTAAGCCAAACTTAAGTACCTTTTTATAATTGATAGGTTGCAATACCCCTTTTTGTAGACGTGTGTGTGGCATGGATGGTGAAGCAGCAACAGTTTGCTGCACAGAAGATCCGGGGTCTGCAGTAGAAAAATCCACAGCAGCATCCCCCGGTGATCCCGAGGCAGATACTCTGCGGTCTGACGAGGAGGCAGGATTTTCTGCGGCTTCAGCGTGTGATGACGGGGCGCCATCTGCCACAGAAGATCCGCCCGCAGCAGGAGATTCGCCCCCCACTAGGAGCGTCACCGGGATCCATGCGAGATCCAGCGTCTGTCGGGTGGATCGGGTGGTCCACCGCACGGGATCCCGAGCCGGTCGGCTGACGCGGGCGCCGCGCGTAGCACGTGGGCGGATCGGGGAAGCGGCTCGTCAGCTGCCGCATGAGGCCCGGAGATTGGCGCGGGCCATCAGCGCCCGCTGATTGGTCGGAGGTGTGGCGCGCTGCCGAGTCAGGGCAGGCGACCCGAGCGCTGTCGGGCGTGTCGTTGTCAGGCGTAGGTGCAGAGGACGTCAATCCCGAAGGAGATCGCCTGCAGGACTGGTGCGGCCTGGATCCCGAGGAAGATATGTTCCCCAAGGGCCTGCACATGAAATATGGCTCGTTTGGAGCCGTTTCTTCATCATTTTCTTCACCATGACCACCATTGGCTTCACTGTTTTGTCCTGCATCATCACATAGCTTAAGCAAACTGTTATGAGGATTAGTTGGCATGTGATCATTACAGTTATCTTCCCCAGGGGCACCTACTAGATGTGATGGCAAAAGGAGAATTTCTTGGCGAAGAAGAGCACCGGCGTTTGGATGTAGATCAGCAAAGGGAAATTTTGTCTCGTCAAACATGACATCTCTAGAGATATAGACTCGTCCAGTGGAGACATCAATGCACTTAACTCCTTTATGTTGAGGGCTATATCCCAAGAAGACACATTGTTTCGAGCAAAACATAAGTTTACGATTGTTGTAGGGTCTAAGGTTTGGCCAACATTCACACCCAAAGACACGAAGTGATGTATAATCGGGTTTGATGTGAAGGAGCCTTTCTACCGGAGTTTCATGATTAATGACACGACTAGGAAGCATGTTGATGATGTGAACAGCGGCAAGAAAAGCCTCGTCCCAAAATTTGAGGGGCATGGATGCGCCGGCCAAGAGAGCTAGACCAACCTCAACAATGTGCCTATGTTTTCTTTCGACAGATCCATTCTGCTGATGAGCATGAGGACAAGAAACTTGGTGAGAGATGCCAAGAGTTTGGAAAAACAAGTTTAATTTTTCGTATTCCCCTCCCCAATCGGATAGAACGGCAATGATTTTGCTATTAAACTTTCGTTCAACGTGAGCTTGGAAGTTTTGAAACACTTGAAAAACCTCGGATCTTTTTTTAAGTAAATAGATCCAAGAATACTTGTTATAGTCATCAATGAAGCTAACATAGTAAGTATGCCTACCAACAGAACTTGGAGCAAGACCCCAAACATCAGAAAAGATAAGTTGCAACGGTTTGGTAGAAATACTCGTGGAAATTGGATAAGGTAATTGATGGCTTTTAGCCTTTTGACAAGAATCACAAATTGTTTCAACATCACGCTCTCCAACATATGGGAGCTTATTCTTCCTAAGCAATCGTTCAACTAAAGAAAAGGATGCATGCCCTAGTCTATCATGCCACCTTGTCGAGGAGATTTTGGTGACACCATAAGCTTGCTTATTTATTCTTCTAAACTCCGGAATCAATGGGTAAAGCCTGTGAACACATCTACCTCGGTAGAGCACCTTCCTCGTTGCCTGATCCTTGATCAAAAAGAAAAAGGGGTGAAACTCGAGAAAGACATGATTGCCAATGGCAATACGATGAACGGAGGGTAGATTTTTAGATGCACTAGGGACATGAAGAATTTTTCTTAGATGAATCTTTCGGTGAGGGGTTTGGAAAACTGAATGACCAACATGTTTAATCCTCATACCTGACCCACTTGCTGTATGTATCTGGTCTTGGCCGCGGTACTTCTCCCGCATAGTCACCTTTTCAAGTTCACCGGTGATGTGATTTGTAGCGCCACTATCAACATACCAGTTTGTATCAACCCCGTATGAGGCTTCTGCAGCACCAGCGACCTTCTCATCTTGCGAGGATTCTCCTTCATCCTCCTCAAACCGGTACCAGCAATCCCTTGCTGAGTGACTGATCTTGCCGCATATTTGACACTTGACAGCGTCGGGGCGGCTCCTGGAGTTGTTGTGACGACCCTTGTTGTTGGTGTAGGAGGGCCGCCCACGAGAGGCGTTGTTGTTGGAGTTGCCGCTGCCGCCGCCGCTGTTCTTTCCCTTGTTGCGCGGAGGGCCACGATAGTTGCGTGAGCCACCACGACCACCACGAACGGCGGCGTTAGCAGAGCTCTTGAACCCGACGTTGTTGCCAGCACCATGAAACATAGCAATGCACTGGTCGAAGTTGCTTACTTGAGCGAACAGATCATCGATCGTGACCGGTTCTTTGCGGGCGTCGAGTGACGACACCAGCGGCTAGTACTCCATATCCAGCCCTGCCAGGATGTTGGAGATGACTTCATCGTTATCCAGCGGCTTGCCAGCGGCCGCCAGTTCGTCGGCGAGGGAGCGGATGTGGGCGAAGTAGGCGCCCACCATTTGCGTGCCCTTCTGCGCGTTGGAGAGGGCGATCCTGATGTTGTTGATGCGAGATCGGGACTGGGACGAGAACATGCTCGCCACAGCAGTCCAGAGCTCATGTGCCTTGCGGATCGAAGTCACCTGGATAAGAACTTCTCGAGAGAGATTGATCAACAGATGGCCAAGTACCTTCTGATCTTCCATTACCCAGACTTGGTGTAGAGGGTCCGGGACGGCTACCTCCTTGCCATCTTTATCCTTGGTGACGAGGAACTTCTCCGGTTCCTTGATGGATCCGTCGACGTAGCCAAACAGGCCAGCGTCGATGAGCTGGGGCGTGATCTGAGCACGCCAGAGGACATAGTTCGTCCTGGTGAGCTTCTCTGTTACCTGACCATGGATGGTGGATACAGGAGTGACGGCGGAAGACGACATGGTTGGAGCTAGGGTTTAATGGATGCTAGATGTTGTGGAAGAAGGAGGCTCTGGTTACCATGTAAAGATGCGATAAACGTCTTGCCTCGATACGAGGGGACGTGGTTCGTGTTTATAGGCAGGGGCGCAGATCCATGTAGCGCATACAGGAGATCGAATACATCTTGGAGAAGAAGAAAGAGAGAGATAGTTAGCCGCGGTTAAGCTAGTTATCTAGGCCAACAAACTACCAGAATATCTCCAAGAGATCTACCACGTTACAACGTTGCACTATATGCGCTGAACCTGAACCTTATATGTTTAACAAACTTAACATCAAATAATTGATTATGATGTGTAGCCCAACTGAACATCAAATAATTGATTATGAATTATGCTATAAGCAAATTGCAGGATGTGAGTCTGGAACTCTGGATGAAGAGCAAATATGTGAAACACATGCAAGTAACAATGCCAGGACTTCCTCCTATACATCTTCTAGTTGTGAAAGGGTTATTTTTCGCTCTCGCGTAGTTGCGTGAATGACTTGTTAGTAACTTGGTGCAAATCCTACTAGAACGAGCAGCAGCAGGAGGATCCAGAGTGTTAATTGCTCATCATTTAGTTAGTAGTTCTTTCAAAAGAAGCTCCATGAAAACTTATCATTTGTAAATGAACTACGGCTGACTCATATATTGTAAAGCATCTTGAAGGTGGATATAGTTGAAAGATTAAAGTGAACTCTGCAACACTGTAAATATTGGCGGTACCTGGAGTGTAGAAACTTGTGTAAGGAAAAACATATTGTCTGCCGATTCGTTTCTTCGCGACACCTCCTCGATCTTCATGGACTTGAGATGGATCATATAGATGCTAGGATACACATCGATGAAGATCACATCCGCATCTACCGCACAACCAACTGCATGGGCTCCAATACCTCCAACCATACGCGCTGACACCGCTTCAGGCGCAAGAATTTTTTCGAGTTCAATGACCCTTAGATGTGTCCATGTCACCACCCCGTCAATGCTCGCCACCTCTGACCACAGATTAAGATTGAAATTGAATCGTTCCCCTCCAGCTAAACCGAGGCATCCATCCTTTGTCGGCATGATGATAGTCTGATCGTAGGTATATGGCACCTCCTCAACTAAATCCAAGCTATGCTTATCCAAAACGAACTCAATGATGCTATTGTTATCCAACAGGAAGTAGATTGTGTTTCCAATCTGAGCTGTCGGCTTTGGCAGAACTAATGTATCTGGTATAACAATCGAAGTGATCTCACCCCAGGCATCGGTCTCGGACAAGAAGACGCATGCGGAGGTGATGAAATCTCTGTCGTCACTGAACACGAACGCCACGAGAAACGGGCACAAATGGCAGTCGCGGTGGTCGGTGTGGCCAGCCGCACACAGAACCGCGCCATTGTACCCAGAACAGTCATGCGCGGGGAGCGGCAGGTACTGCTTGTCGCCGGTCACGAGGTCCCAAACAAGCAGCGTCCCAGTGCGGCAGCTCTCAACGAGGGCGCGGCCGTGGCGGCAGTCGAGGGCCCACCAGTCATCTGGGGACATTGTGGCGGTGGAGAGCGCGAAGTTGCCGAAGGTGGGGATGAGGGCCCTTTCTGGTTGAAGAAGCCGAGCACGGGAGGCGTGCCGCCGTGCAAATCGTGGAAGCGGTGGAGGAAGCGGGCGTCGTGGACGAGGCCGCGCCAGTGCTTGCAGACGAAAGAGGCGCGAAAGAGGTGGATCGGCTCCGGCGGGAGGCGCGGGAATATCTCCCGGAGGAGATCGTCCGGGGGGAAGCGGCGCGGCGAAGGCCGCCGGCGAGCTTGTCCGTGCCTCCATGGGGTTCGGGGGAAAGTGGGTGTGTGTCGGCTTTGGGCTTTGAGAGAACGAACAAAATAACTGGGCCCTGGTTTAAGTTAGGGCGAGTACTATGTGACTTCCAACTCCGGCTCGCCGGGGCGGAAGGAATCTGCGGCCAGGGGCAGCGGAAGAAGTGCGCATGGGCGCTGAGGTTGGAGATAGGGACCTACGCGGGATAGGAGCTAGCCGGCGGCGGGATCTGGAGGAGGAAGGCGAGGAGCATGGCCACCACCGTGCCTAGATGCGGTTGAGAGAGAAAGAGAGAAGGGGATCTGGAGGAAGAAGGTAGAGGAAGAAACAAGATAAGGTGGGGGCAGGGAGGTGCGCGAGATGTATGATGCGCCTCGATCACGTGGCTCGCGCATGACCGGGTGAAGATCAGCCGGTTGGCCAGGCACAAGCGTTTCCCTTAAGTTAGACCCCCTTCCACCCTTCGTCAAAAAGAAAACCTAAAAACACTTCCAAAACACCATCACATTGAGAACACATTGACCAATCTCAAAGCATCCTCCCATTGGTCATTGATTTAATATGAAATCGACTCTAAAGTTGGCGGCAGATGTGAGTGGTGTCATCCTTTCCTCAGCATCCTTCATTAATCCTCTCTCAACATAGGTAGGAAGATAAACAAAATATGAATTATATAACACAATATGTATAATAAAAAACTATTTTTAAATATAAATTTACTAATATGACATATAGCTTGCAAAATGTAAAACCTTGAGGCTAACAACTGGTTAATCATACTCTCCTAGGACCTCAGGCTCAATCACATTGCATAAAAACTACACACTATACAAACCCATATACCTTCCAGACACTCATGGCTAAGTGCAAGAAAAAACTCGACTCATATATCATAATTAAGGTCAGCATAAGAAAACGGCAATTACATATACAACATTCAATGTGGACCGTCTGATATTTCAGGCTCCTCTTTAACCTTGCGATTGTTGGAGAGAATGCTTTGATCTTCCACTTCACAGAAATAGCCTCACCGCTTGCATTTTTACTCCAACGCTAGTGCACATTCTTACTGTAATTGGAATGCATTAAGAAACTACCATGTCACCAGAGTGGAGGAAAGGTTCTCAAGGAAAATAGTAACTTCAAGTAAATACTAAAATAACTTATAAATACTAAATGTAAAAGTTTACAGATGTAATCGTTTCAATCATTTATGGACACTACATATTCGTATAAAAATCTCCCTAAAAAGCAAACAGAATACTTTCTAAAATCTTAGCCATTAAAACTTGAGTTCTACATATATAGGTTGCAATGGTGCTTTGTGTAATGAAAACAAAATGGAAGAATTAACATGTGACTAGACCAAGCAAAGAGGAAAGGTTCTCCGGACAAACTTTAACTTCAAAATAAATATTAAAAACTTCATAAAAAATTACAAATGTATTTTGTTGAATCATTTATATGGGTATTCATAGATTTGTTTCTCCAAAAAAAACTAAATACTTCCCTAAATTTTCAAACATTAAAACTTGACTTCTACATAGGTCGTGATGGTGCTCTTCTTAATAAAAAAAATGCAAGAATTACCATGTCACTAGAGATAGCAGAGTGGATTGGTTCCCGGGACAAATTTAAACTAAAAATAAAATTTAAAAACTTCCAAAAATGTAAAAATTACACATGTATTTTCTTGAATCATTTATATGGGTATTCATAGGTTTTCTCCATCGATAAGAAAACTCAATACTTCCCTAAATTTTCAAACATTAAAACTTTAGATACATGGTCGCAATAATGATCTTTTTTTTGTATAAAAAAATGCAAGCCCATGCATGCTACCTAAACATTTTACATGTCTATTTTTTCCTGATTATTTTTCACATTTAGAAAACTTCTTTTTCACTGCTCAAGCTCATTTACGACTATGCGGATTGGCGCACAGGATTGGCGGGAAAGATATCCTCACTTAACCCATTGATGTTTCTCTACTGACATAGCTATCCAGTAGTAGATGGAAATGCTTTTCCAAAACGAAATTGCCAGTCAGTGGTAGGTCCGGTTCAGCCACTGAACTACTGTAACAATGCCAGCCAGCACCTTGAAGATGACCCATACTCTAAATCCGACTGAAACGTATAAAAGACAATCAAAGGAGCTGGAGAAGTTGCGTCACCATTTAGCCTGGAATGGAAGATATATCAAGTTCCATAATGTCATGGCATCACATCAACGCATTAGGAATTCCAGAGTCGAACCTTACGATCGTCGTCCTCCCTGGACCAGCCCCGCCGCCGTACGTGGCTGCGTGAACAGCAACTTCAGGGATGTCACAAACCACGCAGACATGGACCGCAGGTGCCGTCTCTCACTATGCACATGAATCATAAATACTCATTTTGCTCTCAAGTATTTGCAAGTAATGTGGCAGCTGAACATTGAGTTCCACCTATGCAGTATCAGTAATGGAAGAAGCAGCAGTGTGTATTCTGTCTACAGCAACAATGCCAACCATACTGAAACTTATGGGAATGGCTCATCAGTCAACTGAAACTTTGAAGTGGTCAGTCGATTTCATCCCAACCGTTAGATCAAGATCCAACGTCCAGGCATCATCTTCCACCTCATTCTCTTCTTCCTCACCCCATCTTTCCCCAGCCACCACCACGGACCACCGGCCGGACCGTCGGCCCCCGCCGCCCGCGGCCGGCGGCGCTCCCGCGCCACCTCACCGCCCCGCCCTCCCAGGAACCACCCCCACCTCTGGTCTACCATCGCCCCGGCCATCCATCTAGGCCCGCCGCACCGAGTTTTTTCTCCGGCGAATACCCACACCACCGCCCCACCTTGATCCCTAAGATAGATACCGGAGTAGCCTGCCCAACGAGCTTCTTCCTCCCCTCCGGCGAGTTTCTTCCTCCCCCCTCTGGCTATTTTTCCCTTCGACCAAAATCGACTGACCCAACTGCGAAAATTCAATCTACTGAAATGCGGCTATTGTGAAAACTTATTGTTCTCACAGGTTTACAAGTCATCAAGTGGTTTACAAGTCTGAACCCTCAAAAATATCTGAAGAGTTGTCCTTCTGCGGATAGAATATCAGCCAGAGCATCACATTAGTGCATTGCAGAACTTAGTGTAACAGACATGCCCTCACGTACGCACGTCATATCATGAAAGCAAGGGCACAGGCCAGGCACCACACTACAGGATCAGCAGATTAACTATAAATCTCTTAAAGAAAACCTAACAGACCGGTTCAGCACAAGACGCGCTACCTAGCATTAGGGGTGGGCATATTAACCATTGACCGAACTACCGAACCGAAAGAACCAAGACCGAAGCAGAATAGACCGAACCCGATAAGATCGGTCACAACTCCGGTTCTCAGCGCTAGAAACCCGAATTAACTTCGGGCAATTCGGTCTCAGGCATTGGCTACCCGAAGCGACCGAATACAACCGAACATGGGCGTAGAAAATGATGGCCCATTACATTAACTATCAAGGCCCTCAAGTTTCCGGATCCTTTCTCCAGTCTCGCACGAGCCCCACTATCCACGTCCTATCCCAAGTTCCCAGCCCTAGCCGCCAGTGCTCCCCAACCTAGCAGCCAGCGGTGATTGTCCAGCAGCTCGCAACCAGGGTGGCCTCCTCCTTCTCCCTACAGGGCTATTTCCCCCATAGCCCATGTCGCCCCTACTCTCCTACCCTAGCCAAGGTTTTGACTTTTGGTTTGTAAAAAATTTCGCCTCAGGCCGAGATGGCCGAATTTCGGCCATTTTTAAAAATTCCAGCCAAAATTTGATCAAATTTTGACGCAAATTTGGTTTAAATTTCACTAAATTTTGACCAAAATCCATTTTTTTTGGCGGAAGGTATTTTTCGCCCCTGGCCGAGATGGCCGAAATTCGGCCGAAATCCGTTTTTTCGGCCGAAATTCAAAACACAGACCCTAGCAGCCGGCGGCGGGGTCCGGCAGCCGACGCCTTCTCCTCGCTCTTCCTTCTTTTGCGCAACCTTCACTGCTTCCCATCCACACGATTCTGTGGAGTAACTTTGATCTATTGTGAGCAGTGATTCTGTGGAGCGCACACGATTTCTGGCTTCGCATGTCATTTTCTAGGTTGTAGATCGGTGTTGTTCGGTCACAACCGATCACCGAACCGAGCTTTTGGTGGACCGAAGCACCGGTTAGCTGATTTTCCATTGACCGATCAGTCACCTTTTTGTCAAAACCGAAATTTTGTAAACACCAAAGCACCTACCCGATCGGTTCGGTGGAACCGAACATCCAGTCCTAATCCCAAATTCCCAACCCTAGCCGCCAGTGCTCCCCAACCTAGCAGCCAGCGGTGATTGTCCAGTAGCACGCAACCAGGGTGGCCTCCTCCCTCTCCTTCCAGGGCTATTTCCCCCATAGCCCAAGTCGCCCCTACTCTCCTACCCCAGCAGCCAGCGGCGGGGTCCGGCAGCCGACGCCTTCTCCTCACTCTTCCTTCTTTTGCGCAACCTTCACTGCTTCCCATCCACACGATTCTGTGGAGTAACTTTGATCTATTGTGAGCAGCGATTCTGTGGAGCGCACACGATTTCTGGCTTCGTATGTCATTTTCTAGGTTGTAGATCGGTGTTGTTCGGTCACAACCGGTCACCGAACCGAGCTTTTGGTGGACCGAAGCACCGGTTAGCTGATTTTCCTTTGACCGATCAGTCAGCTTTTTGTCAAAACCGAAATTTTGTAAACACCGAAGCACCTACCCGATCGGTTCGGTGGAACCGAACACCCAGTCCTAATCCCAAATTCCCAACCCTAGCCGCCAGTGCTCCCCAACCTAGCAGCCAGCGGTGATTGTCCAGTAGCACGCAACCAGGGTGGCCTCCTCCCTCTCCTTCCAGGGCTATTTCCCCCATAGCCCAAGTCGCCCCTACTCTCCTACCCCAGCAGCCAGCGGCAGGGTCCGGCAGCCGACGCCTTCTCCTCACTCTTCCTTCTTTTGCGCAACCTTCACTGCTTCCCATCCACACGATTCTGTGGAGTAACTTTGATCTATTGTGAGCAGCGATTCTGTGGAGCGCACACGATTTCTGGCTTCGTATGTCATTTTCTAGGTTGTAGATCGGTGTTGTTCGGTCACAACCGGTCACCGAACCGAGCTTTTGGTGGACCGAAGCACCGGTTAGCTGATTTTCCTTTGACCGATCAGTCAGCTTTTTGTCAAAACCGAAATTTTGTAAACACCGAAGCACCTACCCGATCGGTTCGGTGGAACCGAACACCCAGTCCTAATCCCAAATTCCCAACCCTAGCCGCCAGTGCTCCCCAACCTAGCAGCCAGCGGTGATTGTCCAGTAGCATGCAACCAGGGTGGCCTCCTCCCTCTCCTTCCAGGGCTATTTCCCCCATAGCCCAAGTCGCCCCTACTCTCCTACCCCAGCAGCCAGCGGCGGGGTCCGGCAGCCGACGCCTTCTCCTCACTCTTCCTTCTTTTGCGCAACCTTCACTGCTTCCCATCCACACGATTCTGTGGAGTAACTTTGATCTATTGTGAGCAGCGATTCTGTGGAGCGCACACGATTTCTGGCTTCGTATGTCATTTTCTAGGTTGTAGATCGGTGTTGTTCGGTCACAACCGGTCACCGAACCGAGCTTTTGGTGGACCGAAGCACCGGTTAGCTAATTTTCCTTTGACCGATCAGTCAGCTTTTTGTCAAAACCGAAATTTTGTAAACACCGAAGCACCTACCCGATCGGTTCGGTGGAACCGAACACCCAGTCCTAATCCCAAATTCCCAACCCTAGCCGCCAGTGCTCCCCAACCTAGCAGCCAGCGGTGATTGTCCAGTAGCACGCAACCAGGGTGGCCTCCTCCCTCTCCTTCCAGGGCTATTTCCCCCATAGCCCAAGTCGCCCCTACTCTCCTACCCCAGCAGCCAGCGGCGGGGTCCGGCAGCCGACGCCTTCTCCTCACTCTTCCTTCTTTTGCGCAACCTTCACTGCTTCCCATCCACACGATTCTGTGAAGTAACTTTGATCTATTGTGAGCAGCGATTCTGTGGAGCGCACACGATTTCTGGCTTCGTATGTCATTTTCTAGGTTGTAGATCGGTGTTGTTCGGTCACAACCGGTCACCGAACCGAGCTTTTGGTGGACCGAAGCACCGGTTAGCTGATTTTCCTTTGACCGATCAGTCAGCTTTTTGTCAAAACCGAAATTTTGTAAACACCGAAGCACCTACCCGATCGGTTCGGTGGAACCGAACACCCAGTCCTAATCCCAAATTCCCAACCCTAGCCGCCAGTGCTCCCCAACCTAGCAGCCAGCGGTGATTGTCCAGTAGCATGCAACCAGGGTGGCCTCCTCCCTCTCCTTCCAGGGCTATTTCCTCCATAGCCCAAGTCGCCCCTACTCTCCTACCCCAGCAGCCAGCGGCGGGGTCCGGCAGCCGACGCCTTCTCCTCACTCTTCCTTCTTTTGCGCAACCTTCACTGCTTCCCATCCACACGATTCTGTGGAGTAACTTTGATCTATTGTGAGCTGCGATTCTGTGGAGCGCACACGATTTCTGGCTTCGTATGTCATTTTCTAGGTTGTAGATCGGTGTTGTTCGGTCACAACCGGTCACCGAACCGAGCTTTTGGTGGACCGAAGCACCGGTTAGCTGATTTTCCTTTGACCGATCAGTCAGCTTTTTGTCAAAACCGAAATTTTGTAAACACCGAAGCACCTACCCGATCGGTTCGGTGGAACCGAACACCCAGTCCTAATCCCAAATTCCCAACCCTAGCCGCCAGTGCTCCCCAACCTAGCAGCCAGCGGTGATTGTCCAGTAGCACGCAACCAGGGTGGCCTCCTCCCTCTCCTTCCAGGGCTATTCCCCCCATAGCCCAAGTCGCCCCTACTCTCCTACCCCAGCAGCCAGCGGCGGGGTCCGGCAGCCGACGCCTTTTCCTCACTCTTCCTTCTTTTGCGCAACCTTCACTGCTTCCCATCCACACGATTCTGTGGAGTAACTTTGATCTATTGTGAGCAGCGATTCTGTGGAGCGCACACGATTTCTGGCTTCGTATGTCATTTTCTAGGTTGTAGATCGGTGTTGTTCGGTCACAACCGGTCACCGAACCGAGCTTTCGGTGGACCGAAGCACCGGTTAGCTGATTTACTGTTGACCGATCGGTCAGGTTTTTCTCAAAATCGAAATTTTGTGAACACCGAAGCACCGACCCTGTCGGTTCGGTGGAATCGAACGCCCAGTTCTAGGTTCAACTCAAGTAATGAATATGGTACTTGAATAGAAAGTGATCTCACTCCAGACGCCGATCTCGAACGAGTAACTACTTCACGAGCGCGCGCACCCATCAAACCGTGCTACACTCGTCTACTGCGACAACGTCTCCACCTTGCATCTGTGTATGCATGTAGGACATGCCGTTGTGATGTGACTGTTGTCAGACACATGCTGTACTTGTATTTATACCGTGCGCTGCATATGAATAGAATCATCAGAGATTACTTCGTCCTTTTTTTTTAACTCTGTAGTTGTATTACTAGTAGCTCCTGATGATGAATCAAAAGCTCAAGATAGAAGACCAGGAAAAATCATGAAGCTTTCGTTTACTCATGGTCCAAACAGGTGTGGGATGTATTTCTGAAGCTAAAACGCCGGCACCTTAGTCTTAAGACATGAACCCAAACGCTGAACGTCCGGCTAAAAGCCCGAGTTCATATATATAAACAAAAGGGCTACCTGTGGTACAACGCGACGGCCCGAGCGCGTTGCGTTGCTTCCGTCACGATTTTCGCCTTCTGCACACTTTGACAGCGAAAAGCATGTATACTACCTGAAGCTAGAATTCAAATTTGAAGGAGAAACTGCATATATACTTCCCAGGTATAGGCGTATAGCACCTGCCATATTGCCATGCCATCACACTAGCAGAGTTCAATTTTGTGCATTACACAGCATTGCGACGGTACACCAAAAAAGAAAAGAACAAACTGTGACAATTTTTAGCGGGCGATCATAGAGATCACAAAGCCATAGGAATCTCTGAAGAAAAACATAAAATATTGGTTCAGCACGAATGTGCTACAGAGCATTATTAAAGCCACAAATGGACAACCAGAGGCCAATCAAACTCGAACAGGCTCTTGTCATCATCAATATTTCATAGGATGATCTATGTTTTACCAACCACCGTTGCAGTTGGTCAACATCATGCTATTAACTCCTCATGTTTTGCAAGTGAGCGACACACTTCTCAAGGAGTAGCAGTTCGTTTACAGCCACATTCACCGCTCGACGGAAACCTGCACAGCAGCAATCTCATCAGCGGAGCCGATTTTGGCTACTCAGAATCACGAGGGGCAAAAATACAGAGAAAACGATATCTGTTCAAACTGCACTAGCAAAACAGTTTCTAACCGTTAAACTTGTTCTCTCGTCTCTTTGCACATCTCAGCAGAGGGAGAACAAGTAGTACACTGTACTAGCAAGATTACCAGTCATGGGTAACATTTGATTTCTAGTAATACTGAAATACTTTTGGCTCAAGGTGATGATTAGTGACAATGAGAGCATGAGTCCATATCTGAAGATTGAGCTGAAACCTTCCTGCCATTGTGTTCTCTATAAAATGCAAAGACTCTAGCTCGTGACTGATGCGACTATACAACAAAAGGATATCAAAGAAATAATATAAAATTGTCTCATATGATAAACTGCATTGTGGTAGGACATCAGCATAATGAACTACGAACTGTGCAGATCGAGGAGTGTTTCCCAGCTCCAAGAGAAAAAGCGAATAAGGTCAAAGTAGGCGATATAGTCACATTATTCAAGGTTCCAGCTGTACTGTGCATACCACTAGATTTTTTTTCACCACTGCAGAGAATATTGATCCAGTGCTTGCAAACAAAACAATAGAGTAACAGAGGATGTCATATCACCTCTTGAACCAACAAAGCGTATCAGCAGATGTAACAGCACAATCATCTCAACTGTTGTTCAGCAGTTCAACTTGATCATTTGCACCACCAATGGTAATTCCTATGAGAAGAATATAAGTCAATAACAATTGAAAAACATGGACCAAAAAATTACTGATAAGAGGTGGTGAAACATAAATGAAACACTTATTATATATCTCACTTGCAGAAAATACTAGCTTTTGCTACTAGTCAAAGAACAATTAAGAAATGACATGTACTGCAAGAAATCAAGAATTAAATATTCGTCAAGACATCTAATCTACCTCAAAGCAAAGGATAACGGTATTCAGTGATTTACTTAACCAAGAAGCATTTTAGATTTTGTTTTGGTGTGGGCCCATTCGTAATTTATATCTATGTTTTGTATGCACATGAAAGCGAAAGAATACCAGAATGAACGCATATTTTTCTACAGTTCAGAACAAAGAATGCAGACCAAAGAAATAAGAAACTAAGTAACCACCCTAAATTCCAACATAGATTGAAGCTCGAGCAATTGACAAGGCAATATCCAGAATCCAGACATTAGAGTCCAGTTGCTTAAACTGAAAGAGAAAAGAGTTCAGCATTGACTCGCCAATTGGTTATTGTTCTATTATGCAACACAAACAAAATGCTGACTATTGGTCACTTTGGTTCCTTAATTTGTCAACTCTCGTGATTCAGTGAGATTATATTATCAAATATACCACAACAGAACAAGATGGAAGAACAATTATAAACCGGTGCCAGGATACAACTATATTGTTCCTCAAGTGTATGCTTGCTGGTAAGCAAATTACTTTTTAATGGTGCCACTTGACTAAATGTACAAGCCCAAACTCTAGCAGTAAACACAATGATCACTGTTTAGATTTAGATGTGTAGCCCAACTGAACATCAAATAATTGATTATGAATTATGCTATAAGCAAATTGCGGGATGTGACTCTGGAACTCTCGATGAAGAGCAAATATATGAAACACATGCAAGTAACAATGCCAGGAATTCCTCCTATACATCTTCTAGTTGTGAAAGGGTTATTTTTCGCTCTCGCGTAGTTGCGTGAATGACTTGTTAGTAACTTGGTGCAAATCCTACTAGAACGAGCAGCAGCAGGAGGATCCAGAGTATTAATTGCTCATCATTTAGTTAGCAATTCTTTCAAAAGAAGCTCCATGAAAACTTATCATTTGTAAATGAACTACGGCTGACTCATATATTGTAAAGCATCTTGAAGGTGGATATAGTTGAAAGATTAAAGTGAACTCTGCAACACTGTAAATATTGGCGGTACCTGGAGTGTAGAAACTTGTGTAAGGAAAACCATATTGTCTGCCGATTCGTTTCTTCGCGACACCTCCTCGATCTTCATGGACTTGAGATGGATCATATAGATGCTAGGATACACATCGATGAAGATCACATCCGCATCTACCGCACAACCAACTGCATGGACTCCAATACCTCCAACCATACACGCTGACACCGCTTCAGGCGCAAGAATTTTTTCGAGTTCAATGACCCTTAGATGTGTCCATGTCACCACCCCGTCAATGCTCGCCACCTTTGACCACAGATTAAGATTGAAATTGAATCGTTCCACTCCAGCTAAACCGAGGCATCCATCCTTTGTCGGCATGATGATAGTCTGATCGTAGGTATATGGCACCTCCTCAACTAAATCCAAGCTATGCTTATCCAAAAGGAACTCCATGATGTTATTGTTATCCAACAGGAAGTAGATCGTGTTTCCAACCAGAGCCGTCGGCTTTGGCAGAATTAATGCATCTGGTATAACAATCGAAGTGATCTCACCCTAGGCACCGGTCACGGACGAGAAGACGCATGCGGAGGTGATGAAATCCCTGTCGTCACTGAACACGAACACCACGAGAAACGGGCACAAATGGCAGTCGCGGTGGTCGGCGTGGCCGGCCGCGCACAGAACCACGCCATTGTACTGAGCATAGTCCTGCGCGGGGAGCGGTAGGTACTGCTTGTCGCCGGTCACGAGGTCCCAGACAAGTAGCATCCTAGTGCGGCAACTCTCAATGAGGGCGCGGCCGTGGCGGCAGTCGAGGGCCCACCAGTCATCTGGGGACATCGTGGCGGTGGAGAGCGCGAAGCTGCCAGAGGCGGGGACGAAGAAGGGAGGCCCTTTCTGGTTGAAGAAGCCGAGCACGGGAGGTGTGCCGCCGTGGAAATCATGGAAGCGGCGGAGGAAGCGGGCGTCATGGACGAGGCCGCGCCAGTGCTTGCAGACGAAGGAGGCGCGGAAGAGGTGGATCGGCTCCGGCGGGAGGCGCAGGAATATCTCCCGAAGGAGATCGTCCGGGGGAAGCGGCGCGGCGGCGGCCGCTGGCGAGCTTGTCTGTGTCTCCATGGGGTTCGGGGGAAAGTGGGTGTGTGTAGGCTTTGGGCTTTGAGAGAACGAACAAAATAACTGGGCTCTGCTTTAAGTTAGGGCGAGTACTAGGTGACTTCCAACTTCGGCTCGCCGGGGCAAAAGGAATCTGCGGCCAGGGGCAGCGGAAGAAGTGTGCGTGGGCGCTGAGGTTGGAGGTAGGGACCTACGCGGGATAGGAGCTAGCCGGCGGCGGGATCTGGAGGAGGAAGGCGAGGAGCGTGGCCACCACCGTGCGTGGATGCGGTTGAGAGAGAAAGAGAGAAGGGGATCTGGAGGAAGAAGGTACAGGAAGAAGGTAGAGGAAGAAACAAGATAAGGTGGGGGCAGGGAGGTGCGCGAGATGTATGATGCGCCTCGATCACGTGGCTCGCGCGTGACCGGGTGAAGATCAGCCGGTCGGCCAAGCACAAGCGTTTCCCTTAAGTTAGGCCCCCTTCCACCCTTCGTCAAAAAGAAAACCGAAAAACACTTCCAAAGCATCATCACATTGAGAACACATTGACCAATCTCAAAGCATCCTCCCATTGGTCATCGATTTAATATGAAATCGACTCTAAAGTTGGTGGCAGATGTGAGTGGTGTCATCCTTTCCTCAGCAACCTTCGTTAATCTTCTCTCAACATTGGTAGGTAGATAAACAAAATATGAATTATATAACATAATATATATAATAAAAAACTATTTTTAAATAAAATTTACCAATATGACATATAGCTTGCAAAATGTCAAAAACCTTGAGGCAAACAACCGGTTAATCATAATGTCCTAGGACCTCAGGCTCAATCACATTGCATAAATACTACACACTATACAAACCCATATACCTTCGAGACACTCGTGGCTAAGTGCAAGAAAACTCAACTCATATATCATAATTGAGGTCAGCATAAGAAAAAGCCAATTACATATACAACATTCAATGTGGACCGTCTGATATTTCAGGCTCCTCTTTAACCTTGCGATTGTTGGAGAGAATGTTTTGATCTTCCACTTCACAGAAATGGCCTCACCGCTTGCATTTTCACTCCAACGCTAGTGCACATTCTTACTGTAACTGGAAGGCATTAAGAAACTACCATGTCACCAGAGTGGAGGAAAGGTTCTCAGGGAAAATAGTAACTTCAAGTAAATACTACAATAACTTATAAATACTAAATGTAAAAGTTTACAGATGTAATCGTTTCAATCATTTATGGACACTACATATTCATATAAAAATCTCCCTAAAAAGCAAACAGAATACTTTCTAAAATCTTAGCCATTAAAACTTGAGTTCTACATATATAGGTTGAAATGGTGCTTTTTGTAATGAAAACAAAATGGAAGAATTAACATGTGACTAGACCAAGCAAAGAGGAAAGGTTCTTGGGACAAACTTTAACTTTGAAATAAATATTAAAAACTTCATAAAAAATTACAAATGTATTTTGTTGAATCATTTATATGGTATTCATAGATTTGTTTCTCCAAAAAAAAACTAAATACTTCCCTAAATTTTCAAACATTAAAACTTGACTTCTACATAGGTCGTGATGGTGCTCTTCTTAATAAAAAAAATGCAAGAATTACCATGTCACTAGAGATAGCAGAGTGGATTGGTTCCCGGGACAAATTTAAACTATAAATGAAATTTAAAAACTTCCAAAAATGTAAAAATTACACATGTATTTTCTTGAATCATTTATATGGGTATTCATAGATTTTCTCCATCGATAAAAAAACTCAATACTTCCCTCAATTTTCAAACATTAAAACTTTAGATACACAGGTCGCAACAATGATCTTTTTTTTTGTATGAAAAAAATGCAAGCCCATGCATGCTACCTAAACATTTTACATGTCTATTTTTTCCTGATTATTTTTCACATTTAGGAAACTTCTTTTTCGCTGCTCAAGCTCATTTGCGATGTATGCGGGTTGGCGCACAGGATTGGCGGGAAAGATATCCTCACTTAACCCATTGATGTTTCTCTACTGACATAGCTATCCAATAGTAGATGGAAATGCTTTTCCAAAACGAAATTGCCATTCAGTGGTAGGTCCAGTTCAGCCACTGAACTACTGTAACAATGCCAGCCAGCACCTTGAAGATGCCCCATACTCTAAATCCGCCGCCATACATGCCTGCGTGAACAGCAGCTTCAGCAATGTCACAAACCATGCAGAGATGGGCCGAAGGTGCCGCCTCTCACTATGCACATGAATCATATATACTCATTTAGCTCTCAAGTATTTGTAAGTAATGTGGCAGCTGAACATTTAGTTCCATCTATGCAGAATCAGTAATGGAAGAAGCAGCAGTGTGTATTATGTTCTGTCTACTCCAACAATGCTGCCAGTACCTTGAAGATGAACGCAAACTCTAAATCCAACTGAAACTTATTGTTATCTCTCTCAAAAAAACATCAAGTGGTTTACAAGTCTGAACCCTGAAAAATATCTGGAGAGTTGGCTTTCTGCAGATAGAATATCAGCCAGAGCATCACATTAACGCATTACAGAACTTAGCGTAACCGACATGCCCTCAAGAAAGCAAGGACACAGGCCAGGCACCACACTACGATCAGCAGCAATGGAGACACCAAAGGCCAAACAAATGTCATCTTCTACAGATTTTCTAACGAAGTATGACGTTTATTTTTGCGACCACCGGTGCAGTTGGTTAACGCCAAAAATATCACTATGGGTAACATCCCGTGATTAATTTGACATGTTTGCGAGCTAACGTCACATTACTCGAACATTGAGGGCATGGCCAATGTATAGCCCTAGGATGATGCCTCGCGTATCATGTAGGATCGGATGTCAGAAAAAATAGATTCGGATGGGAAAGCGGGATTCTCTATAGGGGCGGGGGAGATGGCTCTGGCGACTGGCGACGCGGGCGCTGCGGCTGCCCTGCCGCCGCCTCCCCCCCCCCCCCCCGTCCCCGCCCTCGAGCCCCCCCCTCCCCCCGCCGGCGTCCGCCGCCCCCGCCCCTCCGCCAACCCCTCCCTCTGGTTCTCCGCGGCTGGTGTGGGCCGACATCGCCGAGGCCGACGACGTCGCCGCTGGCCGCCCCGCCATATGTCGGGATCGGGTTCCCCCCAAGGCCCCGCCGCGGCTGCCACCCGACCTCGCCGGTGGCCCTACTCCCAGGGGTGGGTGTTCGACCGCCCGTGGGTCGGGACGGCGCCGCCGTCTCCCTCCTGCCGCCTCCCCGGCACGGGGGATGCAAGGTGCGGCCTTTGGGTCGGGGTTACCCTCCCGGCGGCGTCGCGCTGGCAGCTGGGGTGTTGCCGGCCGCGCTGACCGGGGCCTGGCTCTCGCCTCCTGGAAACCCGCGACCCAGGCCGTGCCCTCCTCTGCTTCGGCCGGTCCGACTCCGGCGATCCCGCCCGAGCTCGCGCCGGTCCTCTCCCGTCGGACTCCCTTCCGGCCCTTCTTCCCCTCCCGTAGGTCCTCCGGGCCCCAACCTCAAGGCCGCACCCCCGCCCCGCCTTCCCCTCGCCGCCCCCGTTCGCCCCCGCCGGCGGCCACTGCGATGGTGCTCGGGGAAACCCTAGCGCCCCGCTTGGTCACCCCGGAGCGCTCGTACCGGGCCGCAGTGCTCCTGGGCCGGCCTACGGGCCTGGCTGCAGGCCCCCCCCTTAGGGCGGTGGGTGCGGGTGCGGCCCATGGGATGCAGGCCTCTGCGGCTGGGGTGGGCCGGCTAGGCAGGCCGGATCTGTCCCGCCAGGCCCAACCTCGTTCCCTGGCGACCGCGGGCCCATACAAGCGATCCATTTGGCCTCCTGTAGGGTTCCCTCGCCCCCCACTTTGCCCCCCACCCGCGCCGCCAGCCCCCTGCCTCGCCCTGGTTCCTGCCGTCCAGCCCTGACCCCTACTCGCCGGCGCCGCCTATTGGGAACGTAGCAGAAATTCAAAATTTTCCTACGTGTCACCAAGATCTATCTATGGAGAAACCAGCAACGAGGGGAAGGAGAGTGCATCTACATACCCTCGTAGATCGCTAAGCGGAAGCGTTCAAGAGAACGGGGTTGATGGAGTCGTACTCGTCGTGATCCAAATCACCGATGATCCTAGTGCCGAACGGACGGCACCTCCGCGTTCAACACACGTACAGCCCGGTGACGTCTCCCATGCCTTGATCCAGCAAGGAGAGAGGGAGAGGTTGAGGAAGACTCCATCCAGCAGCAGCACAACGGCGTGGTGGTGGTGGAGGAGCGTGGTACTCCAGCAGGGCTTCGCCAAGCATCGCAAGAGACGAGGAGGGAGACGGGTATGGCTGCGCCAAGAAGGAGAGGAACTCGTGTGTCTTGGGCAGCCCAAACCTCAAGTATATATAGGGGGAGGGGAGGGGCTGCGCCCCTACCTAGGGTTCCCTTCCTGGGGTGGCGGTAGCCCCCAGATCCCATCTGGGTGGCGGCCAGGTGGAGGGGGAGAGGGAGGCGCACCAGGCATGGGCCCTAAGGCCCATCTCCCCTTAGGGTTTGCCCCCCCTCCTCCCCTTAGGCGCCTTGGGCCCTTGTGGGGGGCGCACCAGCCCACCTGGGGCTAGTCCCCTCCCACACTTGACCCATGCAGCCCTCTGGGGCTTGTGGCCCCACTTGGTGGACCCCCGGGACCCTCCCGGTGGTCCCGGTACGTCACCGATAAAACCCGAAACTTTTCCGGTGACCAAAACATGACTTCCCATATATAAATCTTTACCTCCGGACCATTCCGGAACTCCTCGTGACGTTCGGGATCTCATCAGGGACTCCGAACAACATTCGGTAACCACGTATATCTATTTCTTATAACCCTAGCGTCATCGAACCTTAAGTGTGTAGACCCTACGGGTTCGGGAACCATGCAGACATGACCGAGACATTCTCCGGTCAATAACCAACAGCGGGATCTAGATACCCATGTTGGTTCCCACATGTTCCATGATGATCTCATCGGATGAACCACGATGTCGAGGATTCAATCAATCCCGTATACAATTCCCTTTCTCTAGCGGTATTGTACTTGCCCGAGATTCGATCGTCGGTATCCCGATACCTTGTTCAATCTCGTTACCGGCAAGTCTCTTTACTCGTTCCGTAACACATCATCCCATGATCAACTCCTTTATCACATTGTGCACATTATGATGATGTCCTACCGAGTGGGCCCAGAGATACCTCTCCGTCACACGGAGTGACAAATCCCAGTCTCGATTCGTGCCAACCCAACAGACACTTTCGGAGATACCCGTAGTGCACCTTTATAGCCACCCAGTTACGTTGTGACGTTTGGCACACCCAAAGTATTCCTACGGTATCCGGGAGTTGCACAATCTCATGGTCTAAGGAAATGATACTTGACATTAGAAAAGCTTTAGCATGCGAACTACACGATCTTGTGCTATGCTTAGGATTGGGTCTTGTCCATCACATCATTCTCCTAATGATGTGATCCCGTTATCAACGACATCCAATGTCCATGGTCAGGAAACCGTAACCATCTATTGATCAACGAGCTAGTAAACTAGAGGCTTACTAGGGACATGGTGTTGTCTATGTATCCACATACGTATCTGAGTTTCCTATCAATACAATTCTAGCATGGATAATAAACGATTATCATGAACAAGGAAATATAATAATAACCAATTTATTATTGCCTCTAGGGCATATTTCCAACAGTCTCCCACTTGCACTAGAGTCAATAATCCAGTTCACATCGATATATGATTAACACTCAAGGTCACATCCCCATGTGACTAACACCCAAGAGTTCTGGGTTTGATCATGTTATGCTTGTGAGAGAGGTTTCAGTCAACGGGTCTGCAGCATTCAGATCCGTATGTACTTCGCAAATTTCTATGTCATCTTGTAGATGCAACTACTACGCTACATTTGGAGCCATTTCAAATAACTGTTCTACTTGGAGCTATTCCATTATACGTATCCGGTATCTCTACTCAGAGCTATCCGGATAGGTGTTAAGCTTGCATCGACGTAACTCTTTACGTCGAACTCTTTATCACCTCCATAACCGAGAAACATATCCTTCTTCCTCTACAGATAATTTAGACCGCTATCTGGTGATCTACTCCTAGATTACCTTTGTACCCTCTTGCCAGATATGTGGCAAGGCACACATCAGGTGCGGTACTCAGCATGGCATACTGTATAGAGCCTATGACAAAAGCATAGGAGACGACCTTCGCCCTTCCTCTTTCTTCTGTCGTGGTCGAGCTTTAAGTCTTAACTTCATACCTTACAACTCAGGCAAGAACTCCTTCTTTGACCGATCCATCTTGAACACCTTCAAGATCATGTCAAGGTATGTGCTCATTTGAAAGTACCATTAAGCGTTTTGATCTATCCTTATAGATCTTGATGCTCAATGTTCAAGTAGCTTAATCCAGGCTTTCCATTGAAAAACACTTTCCAAATAACCCTATATGCTTTCTAGAAATTCTACGTCATTTCTGATCAACAATATGTCAACAACATATATTCATCAGAAATTCTATAGTGCTCCCACTCACTTCTTTGGAAATACAAGTTTCTCATAAACTTTGTATACACCCAAAATCTTTGATCATCTCATCAAAGCATACATTCCAACTCCAAGATGCTTACTCTAGTCCTTAGAAGGATTGCTGAAGCTTTGCATACTTATTAGCATCTTTCAGGATTGACAAAACCTTCCGGTTGTATCACATACAACCTTTCCTCAAGAAAATCGTCGAGGAAACAATGTTTTGACATCCTATCTGCAAGATTTCATAAATAATGCAGTAATCGCTAATATAATTCCAACAGACTCTTAGCATCGCTACGAGTGAGAAAGTCTCATCATAGTCAACTCCTTGAACTTGTCGGAAAAATCTTAACGACAAGTCGAGCTTTCTTAATGGTGATACTTACCATCATTGTCCGTCTTCCTTTTAAAATCCATCTGTACTCAACAGCCTTACGACCATCGAGCCGTTCTGCCAAAGTCTACACTTTGTTTTCATACATGGACCCTCTCTCGGATTTTATGACCTCGAGCCATTTATCGGAATCCGGGCCCACCATCGCTTCTCCATAGCTCGTAGGTTCATTGTTGTCTAGCAACATGACTTCCAAGACAGGATTACGTACCACTCTGAAGTAGTACACATCCTTGTCATCCCACGAGGTTTGTTAGTGACTTGATCTGAAGTTTCATGATCACTATCATAAGCTTCCACTTCAATTGGTGTAGGTGCCACAGGAACAACTTCCTGTGCCCTGCCACAAACTAGTTGTAGAGGCGGTTCAATAACCTCATCAAGTCTCCACCATCCTCCCACTCAATTCTTTCGAGAGAAACTTTTCCTCGAGAAAGGACCCGATTCTAGAAACAATCCCTTATTGCTTTCGGATCTGAGACAGGAGGTATACCCAACTGTTTTGGGTTTCCTATGAAGATGCATTTATCCTCTTTGGGTTCAAGCTTATCAGCCTGAAACTTTTTCACATAAGCGTCGCAGCCCCAAACTTTTAAGAAATGACAGCTTAGGTTTCTCTAAACCATAGTTCATACGGTGTCATCTCATCGGAATTACGTGGTGCCCTATTTAAAGTGAATGTGGTTGTCTCTAATGCCTAACCCATAAACTATTGTGGTAATTCGATAAGAGACATCATGGTATGCATCATATCCAATAGGGTGCAGTTATGATGTTCGGACACACCATCACACTATGGTGTTCCAGGCTGTATTAATTGTGAAACAATTTCCACAATGTCTTAATTCTGTGCCAAACTCGTAATTCAGATATTCATCTCTATGATCATATCATAGACATTTTATCCTCTTGTCACGACGATCTCTCACCTTCACCCTGAAATTACTTGAACCTTTCAATAATTCAGACTCGTGATTCATCAAGTAAATATACTCAACATCTACTCAAATCATCTGTGAAGTAAGAACATAATGATATCCACTACACGCCTCAGCACTCATTGGACTGCCGACATCAAAATGAATTACTTCCAACAAGTTGCTTTCTAGTTCCATTTTACTGAAAACGAGGCTTTCAGTCATCTTGCCCATGTGGTATGATTTGCATGTCTCAAGTGATTCAAAATCAAGTGAGTCCAAACGGTCCATTTGCATGGAGTTTCTTCATGCATATACACCAATAGACATGGTTCGCATGTCTCAAACTTTTCAAAAACGAGTGAGCCCAAAGATCCATCAACATGGAGCTTCTTCATGCGTTTTATACCAATATTACTTACGTGGCAGTGCCACAAGTAGGTGGTACTATCATTACTATCTTATATCTTTTGGCATGAACATGTGTATCACTACGATCGAGATTCAATAAACCATTCATTTTGGGTGCAAGACCATTGAAGGTATTGTTCAAATAAACAGAGTAACCATTATTCTCCTTAAATGAATAACCGTATTGCGATAGACATAATCCAATCATGTCTATGCTCAATGCAAACACCAATCTCGATGGTAGAGGGAGCGTGCGATGCTTGATCACATCAAGCTTGGGAAAAACTTCCAACACATATCGCCAGCTCACCTTTAGCTAGTCTCCGTTTACTCCGTAGCCTTTTATTTCGAGTTTACTAACACTTAGCAACCGAACCGGTATATAATACCATGGTGCTACTAGGAGTACTAGTAAAGTACACATCAACACAATGTATATCCAATATACTTCTATCGACCTTGCCAGCCTTCTTATCTACCAAGTATCTAGGGTAATTCTGCTCCAGTGGCTGTTCGCCTTATTACAGAAGCACTTAGTCTCGGGTTTGGGTTCAACCTTGGGTTTCTTCACTAGAGCAGCAGCTGATTTGCCGTTTCATGAAGTATCCCTTCTTTCCCTTGCCCTTCTTGAAACTAGTGGTTTCACCAACCATCAACAATTGATGCTCCTTCTTGATTTCTACTTTTGTGGTGTCAAACATCGCGAATATCTCAAGGATCATCATATATGTCCCCGATATATTATAGTTCATCACGAAGCTCTAGCAGCTTGGTGGTAATGACTTCAGAGAAACATCACTATCTCATCTGGAAGATCAACTCCCACTCGATTCAAATGATTGTTATACTCAGACAATCTGAGCACAAGCTCAACAATTGAGCTTTTCTCCCTTAGTTTGCAGGCTAAGAAAATTGTCGGAGGTCTTATACCTCTTGACGTGGGCACGAGCCTGAAATCCCAATTTCAGCCCTCGAAACATCTCATATGTTTCGCGACGTTTCAAAACGTCATCGGTACCTCAACTATAAACCGTTTAACTGAACTATCACGTAGTTATCAAAATTTGTATGTCAGATGTTCGCAACATCCACAGACGACATTCGAGGCTCAGCACATTGAGCAGTGCATTAAGGACATAAGCCTTCTATGAAGCAATGAGGACAATCCTCAGTTTACGGACCTAGTCCGCATAATTGCTACTATCATCTTTCAACTAAATTTTCTCTAGGAACATATCTAAACAGTAGAATTGAAGCGCAAGCTACGACATAATTTGCAAAGACCTTTTGACTATGTTCAGGATAATTAAGTTCATCTTATGAACTCCCACTCAGATAGACATCCCTCTAGTCATCTAAGTGATTACATGATCCGAGTCAACTAGGCCGTGTCCGATCATCACGTGAGACGGACTAGTCATCATCGGTGAACATCTTCATGTTGATCGTATCTACCATACGACTCATGCTCGACCTTTCGGTCTCTTGTGTTCTGAGGCCATGTTTGTACATGCTAGGCTCGTCAAGTCAACCTAAGTGTTTCGCGTGTGTAAATCTGTCTTACACCCGTTGTATGTGAACGTTAGAATCTATCACACCCGATCATCACGTGGTGCTTCGAAACGACGAACTTTCACAACGGTGCACAGTTAGGGGGAACACTTTCTTGAAATTTTAATGAGGGATCATCTTATTTACTACCGTTGTTCTAAGCAAATAAGATGCATAAACATGATAAACATCACATGGAATAAAATAGTGACATGATATGGCCATCATCACTTTGCTCCTCTTGATCTCCATCTTCGGGGCTCCATGATCATCATCGTCACCGGCATGACACCATGATCTCCATCATCATGATCTCTATCATCGTGTCTTCATGAAGTTGTCTCGCCAACTATTACTTCTACTACTACAGCTAACGGTTAGCAATAAAGTAAAGTAATTACATGACGTTTATGTTGACACGCAGGTCATAAATAAATTAAGACAACTCCTATGGCTCCTGCCGGTTGTCATACTCATCGACATGCAAGTCGTGATTCCTATTACAAGAACATGATCAATCTCATACATCACATATATCATTCATCACATCCTTTTGGCCATATCACATCACATGGCATACCCTGCAAAAACAAGTTAGACGTCCTCTAATTGTTGTTTGCTTGTTTTACGTGGCTGCTATGGGTTTCTAGCAAGAACGTTTCTTACCTATGCAAAACCACAACGTGATATGCCAATTGCTATTTACCCTTCATAAGGACCCTTTTCATCGAATCCGTTCCGACTAAAGTGGGAGAGACTGGCACCCGCTAGCCACCTTATGCAACTAGGGCATGTCAGTCGGTGTAACCTGTCTCACATAAGAGTACGTGTAAGGTCGGTCCGGGTCGCTTCATTCCACAATACCGTCGAAACAAGATTGGACTAGTAACAGTAAGCATATTGAACAAAATCAACGCCCACAACTACTTTGTGTTCTACTCATGCATAGAGTCTACGCAATAGACCTAGCTCATGATGCCACTGTTGGGGAACGTAGCAGAAATTCAAAATTTTCCTACGTGTCACCAAGATCTATCTATGGAGAAACCAGCAACGAGGGGAAGGAGAGTGCATCTACATACCCTTGTAGATCGCTAAGCGGAAGCGTTCAAGAGAACAGGGTTGATGGAGTCGTACTCGTCATGATCCAAATCACCGATGATCCTAGTGCCGAACGGATGGCACCTCCGCGTTCAACACATGTACAGCCCGGTGACGTCTCCCATGCCTTGAACCAGCAAGGAGAGAGGGAGAGGTTGAGGAAGACTCCATCCAGCAGCAGCACAACGGCGTGGTGGTGGTGGAGGAGCGTCGTACTCCAGCAGGGCTTCGCCAAGCATCGCAAGAGACGAGGAGGGAGAGGGGTAGGGCTGCGCTAAGAAGGAGAGGAACTCGTGTGTCTTGGGCAGCCCAAACCTCAAGTATATATAGGGGGAGGGGAGGGGCTGCGCCCCCACCTACGGTTCCCTCCCTGGGGTGGCGGCAGCCCCCAGATCCCATCTGGGTGGCGGCCAGGTGGAGGGGGAGAGGGAGGCGCACCAGGCATGGGCCCTAAGGCCCATCTGCCCTTAGGGTTTGCCCCCCCCCCTCCCCTTAGGCGCCTTGGGCCCTTGTGGGGGGCGCACCAGCCCACCTGGGGCTGGTCCCCTCCCACACATGGCCCATGCAGCCCTCCGGGGCTTGTGGCCCCACTTGGTGGATCCCCGGGACCCTCCCGGTGGTCCCGGTACGTTACCGATAAGACCCGAAACTTTTCCGGTGACCAAAACAGGACTTCCCATATATAAATCTTTACCTCCGGACCATTCCGGAACTCCTCATGACGTCCGGGATCTCATCCAGGACTCCGAACAACATTCGGTAACCACGTATATCTATTCCTTATAACCCTAGTGTCATCGAACCTTAAGTGTGTAGACCCTATGGGTTCGGGAACCATGCAGACATGACCGAGACGTTCTCTGGTCAATAACCAACAGCGGGATCTGGATACCCATGTTGGTTCCCACATGTTCCACGATGATCTCATTGGATGAACCACGATGTCGAGGATTCGATCAATCCCGTATACAATTCCCTTTGTCTAGCGGTATTGTACTTGCCCGAGATTCGATCGTCGGTATCCCGATACCTTGTTCAATCTCGTTACCGGCAAGTCTCTTTACTCGTTCCGTAACACATCATCACGTGATCAACTCCTTGATCATATTGTGCACATTATGATGATGTCCTACCGAGTGGGCCCAGAGATACCTCTCCGTCACACGGAGTGACAAATCCCAGTCTCGATTCGTGCCAACCCAACAAACACTTTCGGAGATACCCATAGTGCACCTTTATAGCCACCTAGTTACGTTGGGACATTTGGCACACCCAAAGTATTCCTACGGTATCCGGGAGTTGCACAATCTCATGGTCTAAGGAAATGATACTTGACATTAGAAAAGCTTTAGCATGCGAACTACACGATCTTGTGCTATGCTTAGGATTGGGTCTTGTCCATCACATCATTCTCATAATGATGTGATCCCGTTATCAACGACATCCAATGTCCATGGTCAGGAAACCGTAACCATCTATTGATCAACGAGCTAGTCAACTAGAGGCTTACTAGGGACATGGTGTTGTCTATGTATCCACACATGTATCTGAGTTTCCTATCAATACAATTCTAGCATGGATAATAAATGATTATCATGAACAAGGAAATATAATAATAACCAATTTATTACTGCCTCTAGGGCATATTTCCAACACCACCGTCCTCCCCTCGCCCACTTCCCCCTCCCCCTCGCCACCCATGACTCGGGAGTAGGGGGACGACGCGGGGCGCCCCAAGCGTCGGGCGGATGAGCGCCGCGACCCGCCCCGTCCCTCCCCCGATGGCCACCGGCGCGAGGCCCATCTGCGGCAACAGCTTTCCTCCCGGCCGGCCCGGCGCTCCCCGACGCACGATTCCCGCCGCCCTTCCCCCCGCCCCTAGCGCCGCTCGCCGGCCTGCGACGACCGCCGCTCGCGGTCCATGGCTCGCCGCTCCTCCCCTAGGGCGGAGTCGCGGGACCATGGTCGGTCGCCGGCCGGGGAGTCGCGGTCGTCCTCGCGCCGGCGGTCCCCGTCGCCGACCCATCGCCGGGACTGGTCCCCCTCCCCGACCCGTTCACTGCCCGTCGCCAACTCCAACAATACTCAGGCAACCCGTCGCTACCAGCCGCCCCACACCCAGGCTGCGTTTCCGCCGTCTAACGGCGGTAATGGCAACCGGGGGCGCCAGGGGCCCAAGAAGAAGAAGAAGAAGGGTCCCCCGCGCCCTCAGGCTGCCGCATTCACCGCTGCCGTGGCTCCTCCTCCGGGCACCAACGCTCCTCCCGACGGCCTGCCGTGCTTCAACTGCGGCTTGACCGGCCACTTCCAGGTGGCTTGCCCCAACCCCCTGATGTGCTACCTGTGCAAGGATACTGGGCATCCAGCGATTCTCTGCCCGGATCGCCCGGTGACGGAGGAGATCATGATGTATGGCCACGGCATCGAGGACATGGCCTTCTTCCACATCGAGGTGCCAGAGATCCCCCCTCCCTCCCCCTCGCTGATGGCGATTGTGACGGTCGTGGGCGAGGCCGTCGCCACCCCGGAGCTGCTTGAGGCCGAGCTCAACCACTTGTGCAGATGCACGTGGGATTGGCAGGTGACCCCCACCGCTTCCAGCGCCTTCTCAGTGATCTTCCCCGATGCCATGAGTATGGGATTCTGTACCCGCAGCAACAACATCACCTGGCCCTCAACGACATTGTGGTGAACATATCTGAGCCACGTTGGGATCCCAAGGCTGTCGCTGTCCTGGACAGTGCATGGCTCCTGATCTCCGGCCTGCCAGATGTGGCACGGTCTGAGCGAGTCATCCGCAGCATGTCCAAGATCCTTGGCAAGGTGGTGGTGGTCGATGAGCTCTCCTTACGCAAGGAGGAGGAGGTCCGGGTCAAGGTGAAATGCCTGGACTCCTCCAAGCTCCACGTCACGATCCGAGTCTTCTTCAACGATGACGGCTACGACCTCAAGATCTGCCCCGAGCCTCTGAACCACGTCGGCCGCCCCCGCTTCTCTGATGACAGCCACTTGGGGGGTGGCCCTCCTGATGCCGGCGACTTCCACCGCCGACGCTCGCGCCACTCCTGCCTCGACGACCCAGGAGATGATGAGGACGGCTCGGAGCACTCCCGCTCCCCCTCCTGGGAGCCATCCAACCCACCAGCGGGTCGTGGCGGCTCCGGGGCGGGGCGCACTCGAGTGTCGGCCGCTGACCCCGCGGTGGCCCTCCGCTTGGCCACCCCACCGGTCATGCCCTCGCAGTCTCCGTCGGAGTCGGCCAGTGACATCTCCAGTGTGGGCCTTCTCGTCGCCCCTCCTTTGTTGCCTCGCTCCCCCTGCACCGTCTCCGTCAGTCGCGCCTCGCCGTCGGGGCCGGACCCTCCGTCCCCCGCCGGCTCGACCTCCCCGGCCCCCACTGGTGGAGGCGGGTGTGAGGTCCCCGTTGCACCTACCTCGTCCCCCCCTACACGCGAGGGTCGCGGCCGGTGCCAACCTGGAGCTCGTCGGCCCGCCCGCTCCGCCGGGGGCCTCCGACGGCCTCCTCCCGTTGCCGACCTCCCCGTCCGCCTCGGTGGCTGTGGACGTCTCCTCGCCGGCCTCCGTGCACCCCCTCCGACGGTGGCGTACGCCAGGCGGCCCCGCTCCACCTCGACGCCGGTGACGTCCTCCCGCCGCAGCGCCCGCCTCGATGTGGCGCGGCCGGTCGACTCTCCGGCGCCGTCCATCGCCGAGCGCGCGGAGCTCCGCGCGGCGGTCCGGAACCTCGAGTCAGGTGCGGACTCCGACCTCCCCAGTTCCTCCAGTTGCTCATTTTCTGCTCTTGAGGCAGCTCCACTTGGCCACCTCGCTAAGGTGGCCAATGACTCGGCCATAGTTTTCAGAGGGGAAGTTGGTCCCTCCTTAGAACAGATCGTGGCCATTAGGGCCCGGGAGATCCTGGACGGCAAGCTCGCCGAGACCCGTGTCCGCTTGCTCCGGCTTCCCGAAGGGACGCCCATCCTCCCCACGGGTCTGGCCCCTCTGGTGGCCGACGGGATAGTCCGTGGACGCATCCGTTCACGCACTACAGCCCTCCGCGCACAAAGCGCTTCCCGTGTCCTGGGGTCAAGCAGCCCCCCGATGGGGGCTTAGATGCGGGTCCTGTTCTGGAACATCCGCGGCTTCGGCCATGATGGTTGCCGCCGCCAACTCATAGAGTACATTCATGACGAACACATTGACATCATCGCCATCTAGGAAACCTTGTGTACTGAGTTCGCCCTTCAGGAGCTTGAGCACCTTAGCTCCCACCTCTTCGCTTGGCACTGGCTCCCTTCTAGCGGGACCTCAGGCCATTCTGGCGGCATCCTCTTAGGGTTAAAGGATGCCACCATTGAGGTGGGTGGCATGGACCGGGGCGAATTCTTCGTTAGTATGGAGATCTACGGGCGCGCCCTAAATTTCAAATGGGAGGTCATTGTTGTATATGGTCTGGCGGACCACCGCCGCTCCCCGGCCTTCCCAACAGAGCTGCGGCTGAAGATCTCTAACTCCCTCCTCCCAGTTCTCGTGGGCGGAGACTTTAACCTCATTCGATCCCCGGATGAGAAGAATAATGATCGGATCAACCTCCCTCGGATGCAATTATTCAACGATTGGATCGCAGAGCTTGGGCTCCGCGAACTTGATCGGACGGGTTCCAGGTTCACCTGGACGAACCGACAGATTGTCCCGACACAATCCGTGCTGGATCGTGTCCTAGTTTCCCCGGAATGGGAATTACGTTCCCCCTGGCATCGCTCCGGGCTGTCACCCGGATTGGGTCTGACCATGCCCCCTCCTCCTCTCCACTGCTGACGAGCGGCCCCCCACCGCGCCGCGATTCTGGTTCGAGCCCTTCTGGCTCAATCAGGCCGGCTTCCGGCAGGCTGTCGTCGCCCGCTGGATTTTTGCCCGCTCTGCTCCCCATCGATCCATGCCAGCTCTGGATTTTTGCCCGCCAATTCATGAAGGGCTAGGGGGCGAACCTTGGACGGGATCTTAGAGAGCGCAAAAAGGCCCTCCTGTTGGCTATCCAAGCCCTGGACGCCCGCGCCGACTCGACCGGGATCTCCTCGGATGAGTGGATCCTGCGATACGACCTGGAAGACCAGCTCTCCACCATTTACACCGATGAAGAAGCCTACTGGCGTCTACGGGGCACCCAGAGGTGGGTACTTTGGGGAGATGCCAACACTGCCTACTTTCAGGCGGTGGCGAACGGTCGGCGTTGTCGTAACTCCATCCACTGCCTATGGGATGGCGACACTCCTATCGTTCTCCCCTCGGCCATCCGTACCCACGTAGACAGCTTCTATAAAGCCCTATTTACACCCACCCCGCGGGGTGGGGCTAGTCTGGCCCCCGACATTTGGTTGGGTGCGCAATTGGTCTCGGCTGAGGCCAACGCGGCATTAGTGGCCCCTTTTGATGAGGTCGAGGTCCTCGCAGCCATTAAGGGGATGAACCCCTCCTCGGCCCCGGGTCCGGATGATCTTCCCGTGACGTTCTTTAAAACGTTTTGGGCTACCATCAAGCCGGAGGTCATGGCTCTGTTCGAAGAATTCTATTCAGGCTCAATGGACCTTGGGCGACTCAATTATGGGATTGTGACCCTCATCCCCAAGGTCCCGGGCACCTCGGATATTTGCCAATTCCGCCCAATCACAGTGATTAATGTGATCTTTCGGATCTTGGCCAAAGCGTACGCCAATAGGGTGACCCTTCTAGCTGACACGATTACCCATCCGAATCAATCCGCCTTCATACAAGGCCGATTCATTCTCGATGGAGTGTTAGTTTTCCACGAGGTCCTCCACGAGGTCCGTATAAAACGCCATCGCGCGGTCTTCCTAAAGCTAGACTTTCACAAAGCCTATGACACGGTCCACTGGCCATTCCTGCGAGAAGTGCTGCTTCGCAAGGGCTTCGACGATCGTTGGGTGACCCGCGTCATGCAACTTGTCTCCTGTGGTCGGACCGCGGTGAACATCAACGGTGACAGTGGGCCCTACTTCCCCACCCTTTGTGGGGTCCATCAAGGTGACCCCTTCTCACCGTTCTTGTTCAACATGGTGGTCGATGCCCTGGCATCCATCTTGGATAAGGCCAAGGCTGCTGGCCATATCCACAGCTTAGTTCCCCACCTAGTAGGAGGGGGAGGGGTCTCCCTCCTTCAGTATGCGGATCATACCATTATAATGGTTGAGGGATCCGCACTAGATATTACTAACCTGAAGTTCCTCCTCTTGTGCTTCCAACAAATGTCGGGCCTAACCATCAACTTCGATAAGAGCGAAGTGATGGTCCTCGGGTTCCCCTTGGAGGAAGCACAGGCTATCGCTAACCGACTAAACTGTCGGCTGGGTTCTTTCCCCACGACCTATCTGGGGATCCCCATTAGTGATTCGCGCCTCACCGTGGCTGATCTTCGCCCCACGGTGACCCGTATGCAACACCGCGTTGAGCCTTGGAAAGGGCGCTGGCTGTCTAAGGCGGCTCGCGTGATCCTAATCAACTCTTCGCTTGCTAGCCTCCTTTGGTTTCTCATGAGCTTTTATAGCCTCCACGAAACCCTGCACCAGGAGATCGCCAAATACCAATCCAGATTCTACTGGGCTGGCGAAGGGGATAAGCAGAAGTACCACATGGTCAGCTGGCCAGATATATGCAAACCCAAGGACTAGGGCGGTCTTGGGATTTTGTCCTCCCGGTGCATGAACATTACCCTCCTGACCTATTGGCTCTGGCGAATTGCCAATGGAGATGGGGGTCTCTGGCTTACTATAATCCAGAACAAGTACCTGCGTGGACAACCTCTCGCATTCTGTCAGCGCTCTGGCGGCTCCCAGTTTTGGCAAGCCGTCGTCCAGCTACTGCCTGTTTTGCGCATTGGCACTTCCATCTCGATGGGTACTGGGTCCTCGACCCTGTTCTGGCTTGATAGATGGCTGGGCGGCACCCCCCTAGCCGCTCGATTTCCAGTCCTCTTCGACATCGTTGTTGACCCTCGGGTTTCTGTCGAGACGACCCTTATTGACTTAGGGCGCCTCGCTTTCCGCCGCCCCTTTGGCCCCCTTGAGGTTGTGGCTTGGGATACCCTCCTCCAGGACATCGCCCTCCTACCTATAGAAGTTGCCGACTCTCCGGACGCCATCTCCTGGCGACTGGAACCCTACGGCCGCTTCTCCACCAGATCCCTCTACGCGGCTATCGCCCCATCGACAGCCCCCGAGCCCTTCAGTTTGATTTGGGACATCCGCCTGCCCCTGAAGATCAGGATTTTCATGTGGCAATGGATCCGCGGCCGCCTCCCATCCGGCGTTGAGGTCCTTAAAAGCCACGGACCTGGGGATGGGACGTGCCCCATGTGCGGCATGGTAGAGGATACCAACCACATCTTCTTCTCGTGCTACACGGCACAGTTCCTTTGGTCCTGTTTCCGCGAAACGGTTGGGGGCCAGTGGTGCAACACCAATGTCCCTGACCTGCTTGCGGAAATTCAGGCCTCTCCCCCTCGCTACAGGCATATTAGATGGCTTTGCATGGGGATCCTTGCCTGGACGCTGTGGACTGTCCGCAATAAGCTTGTCATCCAGAAGGTGCCTCTTCGGCGTGCTACTGACTCCATCTTTAAATTGTGTGGATACTTGCAGCTCTGGCGGCAGCTTAGCCGCCCACGGGACCGAGACGTCATCAGCACCCTCCTCGCCGACCTTCGATCGATGGCCTTCCCCTTGGCGCCCTCGCTCCCCCCGCCACCCCCGAAGCTTGACTAGACGTTGTGTCTCTCCCGGCGTGTGTGCCTTTTTGTTTTTGTTTTGGGGCTTGTTGAGCTGTGCCCTCAGCATTAACCCTTTCTGTACTTATTTGTCTGGTACTTTCGTGTGTGTGTGTGTGTGTGGTCTTGAACCTTGTTGGATGTTGGCTTGGGCATTTGCTTTATATATAAAGTGGGGCGAAAGCCTTTTTCGGTATAGGGGCGGGTGCTTCGGAGAGAAAAAGTGTGGTCCAGTGTAAAAGCTGAAAAGGTTGGAGTAAAGAGTAGAGATGCATGTGTACTAAAGTTTTTATTTTCTAATTCTTGATGAGTCCCACTAGTGGTAGCTTGTATTGGGAAGAAAAATCAATATAGATATTCCAAGCTATTTTTTTCTCATGGGGCATTTGTATCTATATGCCGTGGGGGAACCAGTAGAGTGAGTTTCCGGCCAGAGCGGTTGGCCTTTCCTTGACAAAAGAATTTGGTACATGAATGGAGAAGCGATCTCACCCCAGATGCCGGACTCAGATGAGTAGACCGAGGTGATAAAATCAACCTGACTACTAAACACGAGCACCACGAGGAACGGAAACGAGTGGCAGTCGACGTGCCCAGCCACGCACAGGACCGCACCGTTGTACCTCAAGCTCCCCCGAAGGGCATGCTTGGGGTACGGGCATACGGCACGTAGCAGTCTTCGCCGGTCACGAGGTCCCGGACCAGCAGCTTCCTGGTGCGACGGCTGTGGAGGAGGGCGCGGCCGTGGCGGCAGTCGCCCACCAGTCGGCATGGGACATATTGGCAGCGGTGGAGAACACGCAGCCGCCGGAGGTGGGGACGAAGGGGTTGCCTCCCTGGTTGGTGAAGAAGCCGAGCATGGGAGGGGTCCCGCTGTGAATCGCGCGGAAGCGGCGAAGGAAGCGGGTGTCATGGACGAGGTGGCGCTAGTGCTTGGAGACGAAGGAGGCACAGAAGAGGTAGATGGGCTCAGGCGGGAGGGGGAGGAAGATCTTCGACGTGTTCGTGGGATTGCATAGGTTGTTTGTTGTTTTGAAGTCGGAGTTGCGGTGGCACGGTCCCGCTGGTGACGATGACAAGCAACAAATGATTTGTTCAGTGGTCTTTTGCGGCCCCAGCCTTGCACATTTCTCTTTAGCAGCTCTTCGTCAGAGTCGAAGCTGCGTTGTCCTCGTTGCGGGTGTTTTTGTTGGGAAACGTAGCAGAATTTAAAAAAAATTCTACGCATCACCAAGATCAATCTATGGAGACATCTAGCAACGAGAGGGAGAGGAGTGCATCTACATACCCTTGTAGATCGCAAGCAGAAGCGTTCAAGAGAATGGGGTTGATGGAGTCGTACTCGTCGTGATCCAAATCACCGATGACCGAGCGCCGAACGGATGGCACCTCCGTGTTCAACACACATACGGTTGGGAGAGACATCTCCTCCTTCTTGATCCAGCAAGGGAAGAAGAGGTTGATGGAGATCCAGCAGCACGACGGCGTGGTGGTGGAAGTAGCAGGATCCCGGCAGGGCTTCGCCAAGCGCAAGCGGGGAGGAAGAGGTGTCACGGGAGGGAGGGAGGTGTCAGGGACTTGGGGTGTGGCTGCCCTCCCTCCCCTCCACTATATATAGGGGCCAGGGGGGCGCCGGCCCCCTTGTAGATCCCATCTAGGGAGGGGCGGCTGCCAAGGGGGGAAACTTGCCCCCCAAGTTTGGTGGGGCGCCCCCCATCCCCAGGGTTTCCAACCCTAGGCGCAGGAGGAGGCCCATGGTGGGCGCACCAGTCCACCAGGGGCTGGTTCCCTTCCCACTTCAGCCCATGGGCCCTCCGAGATAGGTGGCACCACTCGGTGGACCCTTGGGACCCTTCCGGTGGTCCCGGTACAATACCGATGACCACCGAAACTTTCCCGGTGGCCGAAACTGGACTTCCTATATACAGATCTTTAACTCTGGACCATTCCAGAACTCCTCATGACGTTCGGGATCTCATCCGGGACTACAAACAACTTTCGGGTTACCGCATACTAATATCTCTACAACCCTAGCGTCACCGAACCTTAAGTGTGTAGACCCTACGGGTTCGGGGACCATGCAGACATGACCGAGACAACTCTCCAACCAATAACCAACAGCGGGATCTGGATACCCATGTTGGCTCCCACATGTTCCACGATGATCTCATTGGATGAACCACGATGTCGAGGATTCAATCAATCCCGTATTCAATTCCCTTTGTCAATCGGTATGTTACTTGCCCGAGATTCGATCGTCGGTATCCCAATACCTCGTTCAATCTTGCTAACGGCAAGTCACTTTACTCTTTCTGCAACACATCATCCCGTGACCAACCCTTAGTCACATTGAGCTCATTACGATGATGTCTTACCGAGTGGGCCCAGAGATACCTCTCCGTCATGCGGAGTGACAAATCCCAGTCTCGATTCGTTCCAACCCAACAGACACTTTCGGAGATACCCGTAGTGCACCTTTATAGTCACCCAGTTACGTTGTGACGTTTGGCACACCCAAAGTATTCCTACAGTATCCAGGAGTTGCACAATCTCATGGTCTAAGGAAAGGATACTTGACATTAGAAAAGCTCTAGCAGACGAACTACACGATCTTGTGCTATGCTTAAGATTGGGTCTTGTCCATCACATCATTCTCCTAATGATGTGATCCCGTTATCAATGACATCTAATGTCCATAGTCAGGAAACCATGACTATCTGTTGATCAACGAGCTACTCAACTAGAGGCTCACTAGGGACATGTTGTGGTCTATGTATTCACACATGTATTACGATTTCCGGATAACACAATTATAGTATGAACAATAAACAATTATCATGAACAAGGAAATATAATAATAACCATTTTATTATTGCCTCTAGGGCATATTTCCAACAGTCTCCCACTTGCACTAGAGTCAATAATCTAGTTACATTGTGATGAATCGAACACCCATAGAGTTCTGGTGTTGATCATGTTTTGCTCGAGGAAGAGGTTTAGTCAACGGATCTGCGACATTCAGGTCCGTACGCACTTTACAAATATCTATGTCTCCATTTTGAACATTTTCATGAATGGAGTTGAAGCGACGCTTGATATGTCTGGTCTTCCTATGAAACCTGGGCTCCTTGGCAATGGCAATAGCTCTAGTGTTGTCACAGAAGAGAGTCATTGGGCCCGACACATTGGGAATAACTCCTAGGTCGGTAATGAACTCCTTCACCCAGATTGCTTCTTGTGCTGCCTCCGAGGCTGCCATGTACTCCGCTTCACATGTAGATCCTGCCACGACGCTTTTCTTGCAACTGCACCAGCTGACTGCCCCACCATTCAAAATATACACGTATCCGGTTTGTGACTTAGAGTCATCCAGATCTGTGTCGAAGCTAGCATCGACGTAACCCTTTACGACGAGCTCTTCGTCACCTCCATAGATGAGAAACATATCCATAGTCCTTTTTAGGTACTTCAGGATATTCTTGACCGCTGTCCAGTGTTCCTTGTCAGGATTAATTTGGTACCTTCCTACCAAACTTACGACAAGTTTTACATCAGGTCTGTTACACAGCATGGCATACATGATAGACCCTATGGCCGAGGCATAGGGGACGACACTCATCTTTTCTCTATCTTCTACCGTCGTCGGGCATTGAGTCATGCTCAATCTCATACCTTGCAATACAGGCAAGAACCCCTTCTTGGACTGATCCATATTGAACTTCTTCAATATCTTGTCAAGGTACGTACTTTGTGAAAGACCAATGAGGCGTCTCGATCTATCTCTATAGATCTTGATGCCTAATATATAAGCAGCTTCTCCAAGGTCCTTCATTGAAAAACACTTGTTCAAGTAGGCCTTTATGCTTTCCAAGAATTCTATATCATTTCCCATCAATAGTATGTCATCCACATATAATATGAGAAATGCTTCAAAGCTCCCACTCACTTTCTTGTAAACGCAGGCTTCTCCATAAGTCTGCGTAAACCCAAACGCTTTGATCATCTCATCAAATCGAATGTTCCAACTCCGAGATGCTTGCACCAACCCATAGAATGAGCGTTGGAGCTTGCACACCTTGTTAGCATTATTAGGATCGACAAAACCTTCCGGCTGCATCATATACAATTCTTCCTTAAGGAAACCATTAAGGAATGCCGTTTTGACGTCCATTTGCCATATCTCATAATCATAGAATGCGGCAATTGCTAACATGATTCGGACGGACTTCAGCTTCGCTACGGGTGAGAAAGTCTCATCGTAGTCAACCCCTTGAACTTGTCGATAACCCTTAGCGACAAGCCGAGTCTTATAGATGGTCACATTACCATCCGCGTATGTCTTCTTCTTAAAGATCCATTTATATTCTATGGCTCGCCGATCAACGGGCAAGTCAGTCAAAATCCATACTTCGTTTTCATACATGGATCCTATCTCGGATTTCATGGCTTCCAGCCATTTGTCGAAATCTGGGCCCGCCATCGCTTCTTCATAGTACGAAGGTTCACCATTGTCTAACAACATGATTTCCAGGACAGGGTTGCCGTACCACTCTGGTGCGGAACGTGTCCTTGTGGACCTTCGAAGTTCAGTAGCAACTTGATCTGAAGTTTCACAATCATCATCATTAACTTCCTCCCTAGTCGGTGCAGGCACCTCAGGAACAATTTCTTGAGCTACGCCACTCTCCGGTTCAAGAGGCAATACTTCATCAAGTTCTACTTTCCTCCCACTTACTTCTTTCGAGAGAAACTCTTTCTCTAGAAAGGATCCATTCTTGGCAACAAAGGTCTTGGCTTCAGATTTAAGATAGAAGGTATACCCAATAGTTTCTTTAGGGTATCCTATGAAGACGCATTTTTCCGATTTGGGTTCGAGCTTTTCAGGTTGAAGTTTCTTGACATAAGCATCGCATCCCCAAACTTTCAGAAACGACAGCTTAGGCTTCTTGCCAAACCACAATTCATACGGTGTCCTCTCAATGGATTTCGACGGAGCCCTATTTAAAGTGAATGTGGCAGTCTCTATAGTATAACCCCAAAATGATAGTGGTAGATCGGTAAGAGACATCATAGATCGTACCATATCTAATAGGGTGCGATTATGATGTTCGGACACACCATTACGCTGTGGTGTTCCAGGCGGCGTGAGTTGTGAAACTATTTCACATTTCCTTAAGTGCGTGCCAAATTCGTGACTCAAATATTCTCCCCCACGATCTGATCGCAAGAACTTGATTTTTCTATCACGTTGATTCTCAACCTCACTCTGAAATTCCATGAATTTTTCAAAGGTCTCAGACTTGTGTTTCATTAAGTAGACATACCCATATCTAGTTAAGTCATCAGTGAGGGTGAGGACATAACGATAGCCACCACGATCCTCAACGCTCATTGGACCGCACACATCAGTATGTATGATTTCCAATAAGTTGGTTGCTTGCTCCATTGTTCCGGAGAACGGAGTCTTGGTCATTTTGCCCATGAGGCATGGTTTGCACGTGTCAAATGATTCATAATCAAGAGACTCCAAAAGTCCATCTGCATGGAGTTTCTTCATGCGTTTGACACCAATGTGACCAAGGCGGCAGTGCCACAAGTATGTGGGACTATCATTATCAACCTTACATCTTTTGGCATTCACACCATGAATGTGTGTAACATCACGTTCAAGATTAAATAAGAATAAACCATTGACCAGCGGGGCATGACCATAAAACATGTCTCTCATATAAATAGAACAACCATTATTCTCAGATTTAAATGAGTGGCCATCTCGCATTAAACGAGATCCAGATACAATGTTCATGCTCAAAGCTGGTACTAAATAACAATTGTTGAGGTTTAAAACTAATCCCGTAGGTAAATGCAGAGGTAGCGTGCCAACAGCGATCACATCGACCTTGGAACCATTCCCGACGCGCATCGTCACCTCGTCCTTCGCCAGTCTCCGTTTATTCCGCAGTTCCTGTTTTGAGTTACAAATATGAGCAACTGCACCGGTATCAAATACCCAGGAGCTACTACGAGCGCTGGTAAGGTACACATCAATAACATGTATATCACATATACTTTTGGTATTGCCGGCCTTCTTTTCCGCTAAGTACTTGGGGCAGTTCCGCTTCCAGTGACCGTTTCCCTTGCAATAAAAGCACTCAGTCTCAGGCTTGGGTCCATTCTTTGACTTCTTCCCGGCAGCTTGCTTACCGGGCGCGGCAACTCCCTCGCCGTCCTTCCTGAAGTTCTTTTTACCCTTGCCTTTCTTGAACTTAGTGGTTTTACTCACCATCAACACTTGATGTTCCTTTTTGATTTCCACCTCCGCTGATTTCAGCATTGAATATACCTCGGGAATGGTCTTTTCCATCCCCTGCATATTGAATTCATCACAAAGCTCTTGTAGATAGGTGGGAGCGACTGAAGGATTCTGTCAACGACCGCATCATCCAGGAGATTAACTCCCAGCTGAGACAACGGTTATGCAGCCCAGACATTTTGAGTATGTGCTCGCTGACAGAACTATTCTCCTCCATCTTACAACTGTAGAACTTGTTGGAGACTTCATATCTCTCGACCCAGGCGTGAGCTTGGAAAACCATTTTCAGCTCTTGGAACATCTCATATGCTCCGTGTTGCTCAAAACACTTTTGGAGCCCCGGTTCTAAGCTGTAAAGCACGCCGCACTGAACCAGGGAGTAATCATCACTACGCGTCTGCCAAGCGTTCATAACGTCTTGTTCTGTAGGGAAAACAGGTGCTTCACCTAGCGGTGCATCAAGGACATATGCTTTCCTAGCAGCTATGAGGATAATCCTCAGGTTACGGACCCAGTCCGTGTAGTTGCTGCCATCATCTTTCAGCTTGGTTTTCTCTAGGAACGCGTTGAAGTTGAGGGCAACATTAGCGTGGGCCATTAATCTACAAGACATATTGCAAAGATTTTAGACTATGTTCATGATAATTAAATTCATGTAATCAAATTATTTAATGAACTCCCACTCAGATAGACATCCCTCTAGTCATCTAAGTGATACATGATCCGAGTCAACTAGACCGTGTCCGATCATCACGTGAGACGGACTAGTCATCATCGGTGAACATTTTCATGTTGATCGTATCTTCTATATGACTCATGTTCGACCTTTCAGTCTTCCGTGTTCTGAGGCCATGTCTGTACATGCCAGGCTCATCAAGTCAACCTAAGTGTATTGCGTGTGTAAATCTGGCTTACACCCGTTGTATGCGAACGTTAGAACCTATCACACCCGATCATCACGTGGTGCATCGGAACAAAGGACCTTAGCAACGGTGCACAGTTAGGGGGAACACTTTCTTGAAATCATTGCGAGGGATCATCTTATTTATGCTACCGTCGTTCTAAGCAAATAAGATGTAAAACATGATAAACATCACATGCAATCAAATAGTGACATGATATGGCCAATATCATTTTGCTCCTTTTGATCTCCATCTTCGGGGCGCCATGATCATCGTCGTCACCGGCATGACACCATGATCTCCATCATCGTGTCTTCATGAAGTTGTCTCGTCAACTATTACTTCTACTACTATGGCTAACGGTTAGCGATAAAGTAAAGTAATTACATGACGTTTATGTTGACACGCAGGTCATAAATAAATTAAGACAACTCCTATGGCTCCTGCCGATTTTCATACTCATCGACACGCAAGTCATGATTCCTATTACAAGAACATGATCAATCTCATACATCACATATATCATTCATCACATCCTTTTGTCCATATCACATCACACGGCATATGCTGCAAAAACAAGATAGACGTCCTCTAATTGTTGTTGCAAGTTTTACATGGCTGCTATAGGTTTCTAGCAAGAACGTTTCTTACCTATGCCAAAATCACAACGTGATATGCCAATTTCTATTTACCCTTCATAAGGACCCTTTTCATCGAATCCGATCCGACTAAAGTGGGAGAGACAGACACCCGCTAGCCACCTTATGCAACTAGTGCATGTCAGTCGGTGGAACCAGTCTCACGTAAGCGTACGTGTAAGGTCGGTCCGGGCCGCTTCATCCCACGATGCCGCCGAATCAAGATAAGACTAGTAACGGCAAGTAAATTGACAAAATCAACGCCCACAACAACTTGTGTTCTACTCATGCATAGAAACTACGCATAGACCTAGCTCTGATACCACTGTTGGGGAACGTAGCAGAATTTTAAAATTTTCTATGCATCACCAAGATCAATCTATGGAGATATCTAGCAACGAGAGGGAGAGGAGTGCATCTACATACCCTTGTAGATCGCAAGCGGAAGCGTTCAAGAGAACGGGGTTGATGGAGTCGTACTCGTCGTGATCCAAACCACCGATGAGCGATCGCCGAACGGACGGCACCTCCGCGTTCAACACACGTACGGTTGGGAGAGACGTCTCCTCCTTCTTGATCCAGCAAGGAAAGAAGAGGTTGATGGAGATCCAGCAGCACGACGGCGTGGTGGTGGAAGTAGCAGGATCCCGGCAGGGCTTCGCCAAGCGCAAGCGAGGAGGAAGAGGTGTCACGGGAGGGAGGGAGGCGCCAGGGACTTGGGGTGCGGCTGCCCTCCCTCCCCTCCACTATATATAGGGTCTAGGGGGGCACCAGCCCCCTTGTAGATCCCATCTAGGGAGGGGTGGCGGCCACGGGGGGAACTTGCCCCGCAAGTTTGGTGGGGCGCCCCCACCCCCAGGGTTTCCAACCCTAGGTGCAGGAGGAGGCCCATGGGGGCACACCAGCCCACCAGGGGCTGGTTCCCTTCCCACTTCAGCCCATGGGCCCCTCCGGGATAGGTGGCCCCACCCGGTGGACCCCTGGGACCCTTTTGGTGGTCCCGGTACAATACCGATGACCCCCGAAACTTTCCCGGTGGCCAAAACTGGACTTCCTATATACAAATCTTTACCTCCGGACCATTCCAGAACTCCCCGTGACGTCCGGGATCTCATCCGGGACTCCGAACAACTTTCGGGTTACCGCATACTGCTACGTCTTGAGCTTGTGTTGGTTTTCCCCGAAGAGGAAGGGATGATGCAGCAGAGTAGCGTAAGTATTTCCCTCAGTTTTTGAGAACCAAGGTATCAATCCAGTAGGAGCCCACGCTCAAGTCCCTCGTATCTGCACAAAGCGATAGCTACTCGCAACCAACGCGATTAGGGGTTGTCAAGCCCTTCACGGTCACCTACGAGAGTGAGATCTGATAGATAGAATATTTTTGGTATTTTTGATATAAAGATGCAAAGTAAAAATTAAAGGAAAAGTAAATTGAAAAACAATATTAAAGTGATGGAGATTGATATGATGAGAATAGACCCGGGGGCCGTAGGTTTCACTAGTGGCTTCTCTCAAGAGCATAAGTATTCTACGGTGGGTGAACAAATTACTGTTGAGCAATTGATATAATTGAGCATAATTATGAGAATATCTAGGCATGATCATGTATATAGGCATCACGTCCGTGACAAGTAGATCGAAACGATTCTGCATCTACTACTATTATTCCACTCATCGACCGCTATCCAGCATGCATCTAGAGTATTAAGTTAAAAACAGAGTAACGTCTTAAGCAAGATGACATGATGTAGAGAGATAAATTCATGCAATATGAAATAAACCCCATCTTGTTATCCTCGATGGCAACGATACAGTACGTGCCTTGCTGCCCCTTCTGTCACTGGGTAAGGACACCGCAAGATCGAACCCAAAGCTAAGCACTTCTCCCATGGCAAGAACTACCAATCTAGTTGTCCAAACCAAACGGATAATTCAAAGAGACTTGCAAACATAACCAATCATGCATAAAAGAATTCAGAGAAGATTCAAATATTATTCATAGATAGACTTGATCATAAACCCACAATTCATCTGTCTCAACAAACACACCGCAAAAAGAAGATTGCATCGAATAGATCTCCAAGAGAGAGGAGGAGAACTTTGTATTGAGATCCAAAGAGAGAGAAGAAGCCATCTAGCTACTAACTATGGACCCGAAGGTCTGAGGTAAACTACTCACACTTCATCGGAGGGGCTAGGATGATGTAGAAGCCCTCCGTGATACCGGCCCTCTTCCGGCGGAGCTCTGGAACAGGCCCCAAGATGGGATCTCATGGATACAGAAAGTTGCGGCGGTGGAATTAGGTTTTTGGCTCCTGTTCTGGTCGTTTGGGGGTACGTGTGTATATATAGGAGGAAGAAGTACGTCGGAGGAGCAACGAGGGGCTCATCAGGCAGGGGGCGCGCCCTAGGGGGGCGCCCCCACCCTCCTGACCGCCTCTTTTGTTCCTTGGAGCAGGGTCCAAGTCTCCTGGATCACGTTCGGTGAGAAAATCACGTTCCCGAAGATTTTATTTCGTTTGGACTCCGTTTGATATTCCGTTTCTTCGAAACACTGAAATAGGCAAAAAAAACAGCAATTCTGGGTTGGGCCTCCGGTTAATAGATTAGTCCCAAAAATAATATAAAAAGTGGAAAATAAAGCCCAATATAGTCCAAAACAGTAGATCATATAGCATGGAGCAATCAAAAATTATAGATACGTTGGAGACGTATCACATACTAATATCTCTACAACCCTAGCGTCACCGAACCTTAAGTGTGTAGACCCTAAGGGTTCGGGAACCATGCAGACATGACCGAGACAACTCTCCAGTCAATAACCAACAGCGGGATTTGGATACCCATGTTGGCTCCCACATTTTCCATGATGATCTCATCGGATGAACCACGATGTCGAGGATTCAATCAATCCCGTATTCAATTCCCTTTGTCAATCGGTACGTTACTTGCCCGAGATTCGATCGTCGGTATCCCAATACCTCGTTCAATCTCGTTAGCGGCAAGTCACTTTACTCATACCGTAATGCATGATCCCGTGATCAACCACTTGGTTACATTGAGCTCATTATGATGATGCATTACCGAGTGGGCCCAGAGATACCTCTCCGTCATACGGAGTGACAAATCATACGTAGACATGCAATGATCTCGTACTGAGCAAGATCCAGTTGTTGGAAATATGCCCCAGAGGCAATAATAAAATGGTTATTATTATATTTCCTTGTTCATGATAATTGTCTATTGTTCATGCTATAATTGTGTTATCCGGAAATCGTAATACATGTGTGAATACATATACCACAACACGTCCCTAGTGAGCCTCTAGTTGACTAGCTCGTTGATCAAAAGATAGTCATGGTTTCCTGACTATGGACATTGGATGTCATTGATAACGGGATCACATCATTAGGAGAATGATGTGATGGACAACACCCAATCCTAAGCATAGCTCAAAGATTGTGTAGTTCGTTTGCTATAGCTTTTCTGAATGTCAAGTATCATTTCCTTAGACCATGAGATTGTGCAACTCCCGGATACCGTAGGAGTGCTTTGGGTGTGCCAAATGTCACAACGTAACTGGGTGACTATAAAGGTACACTACGGGTATCTCCGAAAGTGTCTGTTGGGTTGGCATGAATCGAGACTGAGATTTGTCACTTCGTATGACGGAGAGGTATCTCTGGGCCCACTCGGTAATGCATCGTCATAATGAGCTCAATGTGACCAAGTGGTTGATCACGGGATCATGCATTACGGTACGAGTAAAGTGACTTGCTGGCAACGAGATTGAACGAGGTATTGGGATACCCACGATCGAGTCTCGGGCAAGTAACGTACCGATTGACAAAGGGAATTGTATACGGGATTGATTGAATCCTCGACATTGTGGTTCATCCGATGAGATCATTGTCGGTGTCAAAACCGGCGGATCTCGGGTAGGGGGTCCCGAACTGTGCGTCTAGGCCGGATGGTAATAGGAGGCAAGGGACACAAAGTTTTACCTAGGTTCGGGCCCTCTTGATGGAGGTAAAACCCTATGTCCTGCTTGATTAATATTGATGATATGGGTAGTACAAGAGATCTACCACGAGATCGGAGAGGCTAAACCCTAGAAGCTAGCCTATGGTATGATTGTTGTTCTGTATGTTGTCATACGGACTAAAACCCTCCGGTTTATATAGACACCGGAGAGGGTTAGGGTTAGACAAAGTCGGTTACAATGGTAGGAGATCTACATATCCGTATCGCCAAGCTTGCCTTCCACGCCAAGGAAAGTCCCTTCCGGACACGGGACGAAGTCTTCAATCTTGTATCTTCATAGTCCAGGAGTCCGGCTGAAGGTATAGTCCGGCCATCCGGACACCCCCTAATCCAGGACTCCCTTAGTAGCCCCTGAACCAGGCTTCAATGACGACGAGTCCGGCGCGCAGATTGTCTTCGGCATTGCAAGGCGGGTTCCTCCTCCAAGTACTTCATAGAAGATTCTGAACTCAAAGATAGTGTCCGGCTCTGCAAAATAAGTTTCCACATATGGCCATAGAGAGAATAATATTTACACAGATCTAATCCGCTGACGTATTCCGTAGTGCGACATCGCACCACGGCCAAGCCTTTATTCGAATCGTTTTATTATCCCACCTCAGCGCGTCATGCGAGGCGGCTTCCTTGGCACGTCTTGTTAAAGCAGAGATCGTGTCCCCTTATTCTGGGATTCTCATCAATACGGGCGTGGGTAACCCAACCGCTTCTAGGACTCCTAGACTATAGGCAAGTCCAAACGGCCACGGAGAGGACGCTTGATATTCACCCTCTTTATAAAGGGACAAGGCTCTTACTTTTTTCCCTCCCGTGCTCAATCGAATCCTTCCCCCACCTCAAGCTCAAACACCCAAGGTTCAGGTCAGGTGCTCCGAACCTTCAATCATGTCCGGATCTAGCCTTCAAGGCCGATGGGTGCCTTCCTCCGTCATGGAAGAAGACATCAAAAAGTTGAGGGAGGCCAGATATCTGACCGCCGAGGTTGTGCATCGGCTGCCCGCCCGAGGGCAGGCCGTCCCCTCCCCCGAACCCAACGAGAACGTCGTGTTCGTCTCCCACTTCCTCCGAGGTCTAGGCCTTGCTCTGGATCCTTTCGTCAGGGGTTTGATGTTTTATTACGGGCTAGATTTCCATGATCTAGCTCCGGACTCCTTTCTTCATATCACGACATTTATTGTCGTGTGTGAGGCCTTCCTCCGGGTTACCCCTCACTTTGGCCTGTGGCTCAAGACCTTTGAAGTAAAGCCGAAGATGATCGAGGGGCAACATGCAGCGTGTGGAGGTGCCTCAATATGCAAGATGACGGGAGCTCCATGGCCCAAAGGTTCCATTCCAGAGGTGTCTGAATTGTGGCAACAGGAGTGGTTCTACATCACGGCTCCTAGAAGTGCCAAGTGGGCGGCCGCCCCAGTTTTCCGCTCGGGCCCTCCACCACAACTGATGTCATGGATCAGCAGAGGTCTGAGCTGGGGTCCAGCCAAGGACGTGCCTATACTGCAAAGCCGCATTCGAGATCTCTTCAATGGAGATTTTAGTTTGGTTGCGGCAATACAAGTTATGCTGGTTCGTCAAGTCCAGCCTTGCAAACGCCGGCCCCTTCGCTTGTGGGAGTTCAATCCCGAGGGGCCGCGTGTCATTCAAAATTTCCTCGGCCTGACGCACGAGGAGATGTACAAGTCATTCTTCGGACCTCAGGTAGAGTGTCCGGAAATTACCGAGGACGTGGGCCTGAGCAGTAACCGCGCCGCCGAACAGGTAAGGAATCTTCCGGCCGAACATACTATCTCTCACTTGTTACGAAGTTATTTCTGAGAGTTCGCTTTTTGACCAGGACTGGCTGACAAAGGCGAAGTTGATTCGGTGTTCGGCCCCCCTCCCTGAGGGTTTGGAGAATCCGGTATTGGAAAAGATGCTCCAGGTCGCACCTTGCCCGGAGCCCTTGAAGGAAGATACTGGGGAGGATAATACGGGCGGACGCGGGCCCCCAACGCTGCCCATTCTAACCGAGGGAGCGAGCGTCTCCATGAAGGAAGACGACCGGAGGAGGAAAAGGACTGCGCCCGGGGATTCGGAAGCCGAAGCTTCCAAACGGGAGAAGAAGTCTCCCACAGAGGGTCCTACCTCGGGGGGTGCTTTTGTCGCACAAAGTCCGCGGGGGGATCAATTCTCCAGCGAGTCGTAAGTGACCCGAAATACTTTAATAGTACAGGTATGCCATCTTTTTCTTCTGAGAAAATAACCACCGCATATATCTTTGCAGTTCGGGCCTTAGCCCCTCTCAAATGAGCTCGTCTTCGGGGGATCTTCTTCCAGAGATGATGGAGAGCGAAACGCCCCCTCCGGACTCCTCCGCTCCGGAAGCGGGCGACCCCGAAGTGTCGTCGCGGAGGGCCTCTCCGGGTCCGGTGAGGCCAGAAGATAATCCCATTGACCCCCGAAGCTCCCAATGTCCGGCTCCCGAAGAGAGCGAAAAAAGAGTCCGGCACCGTCTGGTGTGCGATCGGATGTTCTGAGGGAGTTGGTGGGGCGAGCGGCCATCTCAGATGAACACCGTGTGCTGATGAATACGGTGATGGAGAGAATCTCGTCCGCCGAAAGCGGATTGCATGAAGCTTTTATGAGTCTACTGACAGGCTTTGAGGTACGTAAAATAATGTATGATAGTCCTGCACATGCTAGGTGTGCCCTGTGTAGATAGTAGCCCCTGAGACTCTGGTTGTCGTCGGAAACGACGACGAACAGAGGATCATATTCCCAGGTAATAACCATACTGCCTCTATGTGCAGGTGATGGAAGCTCCGGTGGCTAGCCGGACTAGCGAGTTTGCCCATTTAAAACGGCAGTTGGATGCGGCAGACGCCGACATCGAGCTTGTTAACAAAAGGCTTGACGAGGCACAGGGTAAGTGTCATTATCTGGTAAACGCCACATAGTAAGAGCAGCATGATGCCAGTATCTTTAATATGTTGTGACTGCAGATGGAGCTGCCACTGTTGAAGCCTTGCGGGCAGAACTTGCCCGAGCCAAGGAACAAGCGAGGTTTAGTAATGCGGCTGCTTTGAAGGCGGCCGAAGAGTTGAAAGCCGAGAAGGCCGCGCATGGCGAGAGCCGAGATAAGATGGCCAAGATGGCCATAGAATTAAAAGCCGCCGCCGACCGTTGTCGGGTTCTTGAAAAGGAAAACCTAGCGAAGGCATCGGACCTTGAGAAGGCTGCTGCGACGAGAAAAGACATCCGCTCTGCTATGAGGGCGAAGAAGGAGGAGCTGCGGGAAGCCGGGGATATTGTAGCTGGGAAATCCTTTATGTTGCGGAGGAAGTTCGGAGATCCACGGTATGCCTCTCTGGATCGGCTGTGGAGTTCGGAGGATGTGTATATGGATTTGGCGGCGAGCGCTGCCGATGCGGCCAAGTACTTCCAGGGTCAGACGGACCGTGAAGTGGACCAGCTGTTTTGGACACAATTCCATTCTCCCGAGCGTCCGCTTTCATTGACTGACCAATTAGCCGAATGGGCCGAACTGAATAGGTTGTCCGGACTCGCCATGAGGTCTGTTGTGGATCAGCTATGGCCGAAAAGGCCAAAACCGAACAGCTATTTCAGCTTGGTCCAGCAGCTCCTTGACGTGGTGCCGCGCATTAATGTGATGAAGAGGTCGGCGTGCATAGAGGGCTCACGGATGGCCTTTGCCCGTGTTAAAGCATACTGGGCGGAGATGGATGCTACCACTGTTGCAGCGCGGGATTCGGCCATAGGTCGAATGGCTGCTGAGCACTACTTTGAAGAAGTTCTTGAGGGTGCTCGTTTGATAGAGACCCAGTGCTCAAAAAATATTATGTTTGAGTGATATGTAATCTCATTGTAAGCGAAATGCTTTTATAAATTTTTATAAGGCTATTTTTATACTTTTGCCTGAAAGTAATATGATGCCTCCTGGGCGGCCGTTTATGTATACATGTGTATAACCTGAAAGATTGCAGCCGTCGGCTTCAACCCCCACGCATATAATGCGGAGGTGCTCGCAAAAAACACGCGTTCACACTTAACCCAACGTCTTGGTCCTATTAAGGAGGTGATAGCGGAGCGAGCGAGGCAACCGGACTATAATGCTTTAACACTTTCACTTAGCCATAGGAGTTTGACAGTGGGGCTACTAGATAGCCCCTGGTGGCTCCGCACTCTCCCGATCCCGGGGTGCGTACATGCCTGGCCGGAAAACGGCCCTTCGTTAAGGCGGAGGAATTCTAACATTCCAACAGGTCATCGAGTGGTTGACCAGTCTCACGCTATATCATGACAGTCAGTTTTCGGCTTTCTCTACTGAGGTGCTCGTCCGGATGAACCAGGGCACAATCGCAGTAGTTCTCCTGGTGCTACCTTAGCCGGTAAAGCGGAACGTAAGGCACCAAAACACAGGAGCCGGGCAAACCCAACATTTGACCAAAGACAATGATTCGGAGCTGATGCATATAGGGCCAAACTCGCGACGCCGAACACTCCCTAAGGTATTCGGTCTTTGTGGTATAAACCGGGCCTAAATAATGGCCTTTGTAAGAAGCCCCTTGTGTCCAGGTACGTGCATTGTTCTGGCGTGGCCACATGCCAAGACGTCAGCATCCTTCTCAACGGTGGATATGTATCAACAAGAGACAGTAAAAAAGGTTTACGCAGGGTCTTAATCTAAAAAGAATCCTTGGGCGGGTCCCTGCTGCACGTCTGCGCCTGTGTCTCCGTTGTGCCGTATCCTGGACGGGTGTAGCACGATGATCGTCTGTAAAAGAGAGGAATTTAGGTGAAAAAGTTGTCGTGCAAAAAGGATAGTTTTTAAAGAAACCATGTATAATTCAAGATGAGAAGAAATTGCCACTTGTCTGCGCGCGTTGAGCCCCTTGTATTGACAAATAGGGGTGTGACCATTTATTCGGTATAAATAGCGGCGCCGGACTTGATTAGTTGTGTCTGAGGTCTTGACGACCTATTGGATGCTTTCGCTGGTCCGGGCGCCTTTAGTGTGCGGCTGCCAAGGCAGCCGCACTCTCTTCGGCGCGCAGAGATCGCTTGATATTTCCTTTCACTGAAATGATGCCACGTGGACCGGGCATCTTGAGTGTGAGGGAGGCGTAGTGTGGTATTGCATTAAAGCGAGCGAAAGCTTCGCGTCCGAGCAGTGCTTGATAGCCACTTTGGAACGGAGCGATGTGGAAGGTTAAATGCTCGCGACGGAAGTTATCGGGGGAGCCGAATATAACTTGTAGTAGGAGGGAGCCCGTACAACGAGCCCCTGGGCCTGGCGTTACTCCTTTAAAGGTAGTATTGCTATGGCGAATTTTTGTTGGGTCTAACCCCATCCCGCGGATTGTATCCTGATATATTAGGTTTAGACTGCTGCCACCGTCCATCAAGACTCGTGTGAAGTGATATCCGCCAATTACTGGGTCTAATACCAGGGCAGCCCATCCTGCGTGTCGGATACTTGCTGAGTAATCGCGATGGTCGAAAGTGATCGGTTGAGACGACCAGTGGCAGGACTTCGCGGTGACAGGCACTTGGGTATATTTTCCTGGGAGTGCCGCGTTGTTTTTTCCCTTGATCACGTGTAACACGTTTACTGTTTTGACTTCTGGTGGAAATTTCTTTTGTTCCCCAGTGTCTTGCTTGGGAGGCTCGTCCTCGTCTTCACTTGGTGTATCCTCCCCCTTGTGTACGGCGTTGAGCTTGCCGGACTGCTTGAAGACCCAACATTCTCTGTGGGTATGATTAGCAGGTTTACCAGGGGTACTATGGATCTGACATACTTGGTCCAGAATTTTGTTGAGGCTGGACAGTTCATCCCTGGTGCCTTTAGAGGGCGGCTTTTGCTGACCTGGCCGAGAGCTTTTGAATCCGGCGTTTACTGCCGTGCCCTTCGTGCTGTCTTCTTTATTCCGGCGTTTGTTATTGCTGTTGCGCCGTGATTTCCCGTTTCCATCTCTAACTTCAGATGTACTGGGGTCGCTGGTGCTGCATCTGGCTAGCCAGCTGTCCTCACCCGCGCAAAAGCGGGTCATGAGGTTTGTTAATGCGGCCATCGTTCTCGGCTTATTTTGGCCGAGGTGTCTGGCGAGCCATTCGTCACGGACGCTATGCTTAAAAGCTGCCAAGGCTTCGGCGTCCGGACAGTCGACAATCTGGTTCTTTTTAGTAAGAAACCTGTTCCAAAGCTTTCGGGCTGACTCTCCGGGCTGTTGAGTTATATGACTCAAATCGTCCGCATCCGGAGGTCGGACATAAGTCCCTTGAAAATTTGCCCGAAAGGCGTCTTCGAGCTCTTCCCAACTTCCAATGGAGCTTTCGGGGAGGCCTTTAAGCCAGTGACGAGCTGGCCCTTTGAGCTTGAGGGGTAAGTACTTGATGGCGTGGAGATCATCTCCTCGAGCCATATGGATATGAAGGATGTAGTCCTCAATCCAGACCCCAGGGTCTGTTGTTCCGTCGTATGCCTCTATGTTTACGGGTTTGAATCCCTCTGGAAATTCATGGTCCAGCACCTCATCGGTGAAACATAGGGGGTGTGCGGCACCCCTGTAGCTGGGTGTACCGCGTTGTTCGGATGTTTGTTGTGTTGCATTGTATGCTGGGGCGCGCTTGCGTGGTCCATAGATGGATCTTGTTGCGCCGTCCTTTGGGTGCGAGCCCTCGCATGGGTCGCGTGTTGTATTGTGAGTGGCGTTGTATGCCGCTCTGTGTTGGTAGAGGGGTCGTCTATCCGGCCAGGTGGCTGCTTTGATATTTGGTTGTGGGGGGTCTGAGACCTCCTCATCGAATTCAGGTAGCAGCTTCCGCTTTGGGTAGCTCTTGGAGGGGCGATTGTCGCCGTACCTCGCTGCTGTGTTGAGTATTTTACTCCATCTGATTTGGAGTGTGTCTTGCGCAGCCTTGAGCCTTTGCTTCTGCTTTTTAAGACTCCTCGCGGTGGCAACAAGCCTTTTACGGGCATTCTGCTGCTCCGGGTGCCTGTCCGGCGTTATGTCGTCCGGACTATTATCCTTGATAGAATTTGTTTGTTTGGCTTGATTATCCGGATTGCCGTTGTCCGGCAGCGGTTCGCCCTGCTCCAGCGCTGAGTCTGTGTGATCGTTATTTCTGTCAAGGCAGGATTTGAGGCGGCGCTTGCGTCATTGCTTTGACTGCTTCTCGAGGGAACAAGCCTTCGTTGCGTCCTTCCGCTCCTCGTTGTCATCTTTTGGTGCGTCCACCATGTATATGTCATATGACGAGGTGGCTTTCCCGGGCCCAATAGGCGCTGGTTCTTCATTGTCTCTTTCATCGGCGTCCATACCGTCGATGTCTTCGGAGTCGAAGTCGAGCATGTCGGTTAAATCGTCAACGGTGGCTACAAAGTGGGTGGTGGGTGGGCTTTGAATTTCTTCATCGTCTGTATTCCAACATTGCTGACCGTAGTCCGGCCAGGGCTCTCCTGATAAAGAGAGAGACTTTAGTGTCTTCATAATATCACCGAAAGGCGAGTGCTAAAAGATGTCCGCGGTAGTAAACTTCACGATCGGCGCCCAATCGGATTCGATCGGCAGGGGCGTGGAGGGTTCGGAGTCCGAAGAGGAGTCCGGCTCCTTGGAGTCACGAGTCTCGCGGAGTGCGGGGCTGGTGTTCGGCTCGATCGTCATTGGGATCGCAGCCCCCGAGGTGGCGTCCAACCACCCATCCTCGATCGGCACAGTTGGCTCCAAATTAAGGGTCGAAGCCGATGCGGGTGCGGCCTCCAGGACACTGTTTGGCGATGGAGCTAGATCACGCTCGTCGTGGCAGTGTGGCGCGCTCGGCAGTGGCTCGAATCCGTCGAGGATCAAGTCCCCGCGGATGTCAGCCGTGTAGTTCAAACTTCCAAATCTGACCTGACGGCCAGGGGCATAGCTTTCGATCTGCTCCAAATAGCCAAGTGAATTGGCCCGCAGTGTGAAGCCGCCGAAGACGAAGATCTGTCCGAGGAGGAAGGTCTCACCCTGGACTGCATCGCTATTGATGATCGTAGGAGCCATCAAGCCTAGCGGCGACGACACAGAGGAACTCTCAATGAAAGCACCAATGTCGGTGTCAAAACCGGAGGATCTCAGGTAGGGGGTCCCGAACTGTGCGTCTAGGCCGGATGGTAACAGGAGGCAAGGGACACGAAGTTTTACCCAGGTTTGGGCCCTCTTGATGGAGGTAAAACCCTACGTCCTGCTTGATTAATATTGATTATATGGGTAGTACAAGAGTAGATCTACCACGAGATCGGAGAGGCTAAACCCTAGAAGCTAGCCTATGGTATGATTGTTGTTCTGTATGTTGTCCTACGGACTAAAACCCTCCGGTTTATATAGACCCCGAAGAGGGTTAGGGTTACAAAAAGTCGGCTACAATGGAAGGAGATCTACATATACGTATCGCCAAGCTTGCCTTCCACGCCAAGGAAAGTCCCTTCCGGACACGGGACGATGTCTTCACTCTTGTATCTTCATAGTCCAGGAGTCCGGCTGAAGGTATAGTCCGGCCATCCGGACACCCCCTAATCTAGGACTCCATCAATCATAGAGGAGCATGTGGGAGCCAACATGGGTATCCAGATCCCGCTGTTGGTTATTGACCAGAGAGTCGTCTCAGTCATGTCTGTGTGTTTCGCGAACCCGTAGGGTCTACACACTTAAGGTTCGGTGACGCTAGGGTTGTTGAGATATTAGTATACGGTAACCCGAAAGTTGTTTGGAGTCCCGGATGAGATCCCGGACGTCACGAGAAGTTCCGGAATGGTCCGGAGGTGAAGATTTATATATAGGAAGTCAAGTTTCGGCCATCGGGAAAGTTTCGGGGGTAATCGGTATTGTACCGGGACCACCGGAAGGGTCCCGGGGGTCCACCAGGTGGGGCCACATATCCCAGAGGGCCCCATGGGCTGAAGTGGGAGGGGAACTAGCCCCTAGTGGGCTGGTGCGCCCACCATGGGCCTCCCCCTGCGCCTAGGGTTGGAAACCCTAGGGGTGGGGGCGCCCCACTTGGCTTGGGGGGCCCTCCACCCCCCTTGGCCGCCGCCCCCCTTGGGGATTGCATCTCCTAGGGCCGGTGCCCCCCAGGGGTCCTATATATAGTGGGGGGGAGGGAGGTCAGCCGCACCCTAACCCCTGGCGTCTCCCTCTCCCTCCCGTGACACTTCTCCCTCTCCCTGAGCTTGGCGAAGCCCTGCCGAGATCAACGTTGCTTCCACCACCACACCATCGTGCTGCTGGATCTCCATCAACCTCTCCTTCCCCCTTGCTAGATCAAGTTGGAGGAGACTTCTTCCCAACCGTACGTGTGTTGAACGCGGAGGTGTCGTCCGTTCGGCGCTAGGTCATCGGTGATTTGGATCACGACGAGTACGACTCCATCAACCTCGTTCTCTTGAACGCTTCTGCTCGCGATCTACAAGGGTATGTAGATGCACTCCCCTCTCCCTCGTTGCTAGATGACTCCATAGATTGATCTTGGTGATGCGTAGAAAATTTTAAAGTTCTGCTACGTTCCCCAACAGTGGCATCATGATCTAGGTCTATGTGTAGTTTCTATGCACGAGTAGAACACAAAGCAGTTGTGGGCATCGATATTGTCAATTTACTTGCCGTTACTAGTCTTATCTTGATTCGGCGGCATCGTGGGATGAAGCGGCCCGGACCGACCTTACACGTACGCTTACGTGAGACTGGTTCCACCGATTGACATGCACTAGTTGCATAAGGTGGCTGGCGGGTGTCTGTCTCTCCCACTTTAGTCGGATCGGATTCGATGAAAAGGGTCCTTATGAAGGGTAAATAGAAATTGGCATATCACGTTGTGGTTTTCGCGTAGGTAAGAAATATTCTTGCTAGAAACCTATAGCAGCCACGTAAAAACTTGCAACAACAATTAGAGGGCGTCTAACTTGTTTTTGCAGCATGTGCCGTGTGATGTGATATGGCCAAAAGGATGTGATGAATGATATATGTGATGTATGAGATTGATCATGTTCTTGTAATAGGAATCACGACTTGCATGTTGATGAGTATGACAACCGGCAGGAGTCATAGGAGTTGTCTTAATTTATTTATGACCTGCATGTCAACATAAACGTCATGTAATTACTTTACTTTATTGCTAAAGCGTTAGCCATAGTAGTAGAAGTAATAGATGACGAGACAACTTCAAGAAGACACGATGATGGAGATCATGGTGTCATGCCGGTGACAACGATGATCATGGAGCCCCGAAGATGGAGATCAAAAGGAGCAAATGATATTGGCCATATCATGTCACTATTTGATTGCATGTGATGTTTATCATGTTTTAGATATTATTTGCTTAGAACAATGGTAGCTTAAATAAGATGATCCCTCGTAATAATTTCAAGAAAGTGTTCCCCCTAACTGTGCACCGTTGCGAAGGTTCGTTGTTTCGAAGCACCATGTGATGATCGGGTGTGATAGATTCTAACGTTCGAATACAACGGGTGTAAGCCAGATTTACACACGCAATACACTTAGGTTGACTTGACGAGCCTAGCATGTACAGACATGGCCTCGGAACACGGAAGACCGAAAGGTCGAGCATGAGTCATATAGAAGATACGATCAACATGAAGATGTTCATCGATGTTGACTAGTCCGTCTCACGTGATGATCGGACACGGCCTAGTTGACTCGGATCATGTTTCACTTAGATGACTAGAGGGATGTCTATCTGAGTGGGAGTTCATTGAATAATTTGATTAGATGAACTTAATTATCATGAACTTAGTCTAAAATCTTTACAATATGTCTTGTAGATCAAATGGCCCACGTTGTCCTCAACTTCAACGCGTTCCTAGAGAAAACCAAGCTGAAAGATGATGGCAGCAACTATACGGACTGGGTCCGGAACCTGAGGATCATCCTCATAGCTGCCAAGAAAGATTATGTCCTAGAAGCACCGCTAGGTGACACACCCATCCCAGAGAACCAAGACGTTATGAACGCTTGGCAGTCACGTGCTGATGATTACTCCCTCGTTCAGTGCGGCATGCTTTACAGCTTAGAACCTAGGCTCCAAAAGCATTTTGAGCGACACGGAGCATATAAGATGTTCGAAGAGCTGAAAATGGTTTTCCAGGCTCATGCCCGGGTCGAGAGATATGAAGTCTCCGACAAGTTCTTCAGTTGTAAGATGGAGGAAAACGGTTCTGTCAGTGAGCACATACTCAAAATGTCTGGGTTGCATAACCGCTTGACTCAGCTGGGAGTTAATCTCCCGGATGACGCGGTTATTGACAGAATCCTTTAGTCGCTTCCACCGAGCTACAAGAGATTTGTGATGAACTTCAATATGCAGGGGATGGAAAAGACCATTCCTGAGGTATATTCAATGCTGAAATCAGTGGAGGTTGAAATCAAAAAGGAACATCAAGTGTTGATGGTGAATAAAACCACTAAGTTCAAGAAAGGCAAGGGTAAAAAGAACTTCAAGAAGGACGGCAAGGGAGTTGCCACGCCCGGTAAGCAAGCTGGCGGGAAGAAGTCAAAGAATGGACCCAAGCCTGAGACGGAGTGTTTTTATTGCAAGGGAAGTGGTCACTGGAAACGGAACTGCCCCAAATACTTAGCGGACAAGAAGGCCGGCAACACTAAAGGTATATGTGATATACATGTAATTGATGTGTACCTTACCAGTACTCGTAGTAGCTCCTGGGTATTTGATACCGGTGCAGTTGCTCACATTTGTAGCTCAAAGCAGGAGCTACGGAATAAGCGGAGACTGGCGAAGGACGAGGTGACGATGCGCATCGGGAATGGTTCCAAGGTCGATGTGATCGCCGTCGGCATGCTGCCTCTACATTTACCTACGGGATTAGTTTTGAACCTCAATAATTGTTATTTAGTGCCAGCTTTGAGCATGAACATTGTATCAGGATCTCGTTTAATTCGAGATGGCTACTCATTTAAATCCGAGAATAATGGCTGTTCTATTTATATGAGAGATATGTTTTATGGTCATGCTCCACTGGTGAATGGTTTATTCTTAATGAATCTCGAGCGTAATGATACACATATTCATAGTGTGAATACCAAAAGATGTAAGGTTGATAATGATAGTCCCACATACTTGTGGCACTGCCGCCTTGGTCACATAGGTGTCAAACGCATGAACAAGCTCCATGCAGATGGACTTTTGGAGTCTCTTGATTACGAATCATTTGACACGTGCGAACCATGCCTCATGGGTAAAATGACCAAGACTCCATTCTCAGGAACAATGGAGCGACCAACCAACTTATTGGAAATCATACATACTGATGTGTGCGGTCCAATGAGCGTTGAGGCTCGCGGTGGCTATCATTATGCTCTCACCCTCACTGATGACTTGAGTAGATATGGATATGTCTACTTAATGAAACACAAGTCTGAGACCTTTGAAAAGTTCAAGGAATTTCAGAGTGAGGTTGAGAATCAACGTGATAGGAAGATCAAGTTCTTGCGATCAGATCGTGGGGGGGGAATACTTGAGTCACGAATTTGGCACGCACTTAAGGAAATGTGGAATAGTGTCACAACTCACGCCGCCTGGAACACCTCAGCGTAATGGTGTGTCCGAACGTCGTAATCGCACTCTATTGGATATGGTGCGATCTATGATGTCTCTTACCGATCTACCGCTGTCATTTTAGGGCTATGCTTTAGAGACTGCCGCATTCACATTAAATAGGGATCCATCGAAATCCGTTGAGACGACACCGTATGAATTATGGTTTGGGAAGAAACCTAAGCTGTCGTTTCTAAAAGTTTGGGGATGCGATGCTTATGTCAAGAAACTTGAACCTGAAAAGCTTGAACCCAAGTCGGAAAATGCGTCTTCATAGCATACCCTAAATAAACTATTGGGTATACCTTCTACCTCAGATCTGAAGGCAAGATCTTTGTTGCCAAGAATGGATCCTTTCTAGAGAAAGAGCTTCTCTCGAAAGAAGTAAAGTGGGAGGAAAGTAGAACTCGATGAAGTATTACCTCTTGAACCGGTAAGTGGCGCAGCTCAAGAAAATGTTCCTGAGGTGCCTGCACCGACTAGAGAGGAAGTTAATGATGATGATCATGAAACTTCAGATCAAGTTGCTACTGAACTTCGTAGGTCCACAAGGACATGTTCCGCACCAGAGTGGTATGGCAACCCTGTCCTGGAAATCATGTTGTTAGACAACGGTGAACCTTCGAACTATGAGGAAGCGATGGCGGGCCCAGATTCCAACAAATGGCTGGAAGCCATGAAATCCGAGATAGGATCCATGTATGAAAACGAAGTATGGACTTTGACTGACTTGCCCGATGATCGGTGAGCCATAGAAAATAAATGGATCTTTAAGAAGAAGACAGACGCGGATGGTAATGTAACCATCTATAAAGCTCGGCTTGTCGCTAAGGGTTATCGACAAGTTCAAGGGGTTGACTATGATGAGACTTTCTCACCCGTAGCGAAGCTGAAGTCCATCCGAATCATGTTAGCAATTGCCGCATTCTATGATTATAAGATATGGCAAATGGACGTCAAAACGGCATTCCTTAATGGTTTCCTTAAGGAAGAATTGTATATGATGCAGCCGGAAGGTTTTGTCGATCCTAAGAATGCTGACAAGGTGTGCAAGCTCCAATGCTTGATCTATGGGCTGGTGCAAGCATCTCGGAGTTGGAACATTCGTTTTGATGAGATGATCAAAGCGTTTGGGTTTATGCAGACTTATGGAGAAGCCTGCATTTACAAGAAAGTGAGTGGGAGCTCTGTAGCATTTCTTATATTGTATGTGGATGACATATTGTTGATAGGAAATGATATAGAATTCTTGGAAAGCATAAAGGCCTACTTGAACAAGTGTTTTTCAATGAAGGATCTTGGAGAAGCTGCTTACATATTAGGCATCAAGATCTATAGAGATAGATCGAGACGCCTCATTGGTCTTTCACAGAGTACGTACCTTGACAAGATATTGAAGAAGTTCAATATAGATCAGTCAAAGAAGGGGTTCTTGCCTGCATTGCAAGGTACGAGATTGAGCACGGCTCAATGCCCGACCACGGCAGAAGATAGAGAAAAGATGAGTGTCGTCCCCTATGCCTCGGCCATAGGGTCTATCATGTATGCTATGTTGTGTACCAGACCTGATGTAAACCTTGCCGTAAGTTTGGTAGGAAGGTACCAAAGTAATCCCGGCATGGAACACTGGACAGCGGTCAAGAATATCTTGAAGTACCTGAAGAGGACTAAGGATATGTTTCTCGTTTATGGAGGTGATGAAGAGCTCGTCGTAAAGGGTTATGTCGATGCTAGCTTCGACACAGATCTGGATGACTCTAAGTCACAAACCAGATATGTGTATATTTTGAATGGTGGGGCAGTAAGCAGGTGCAGTTGCAAGCAAAGCGTTGTGGCGGGATCTACATGTGAAGCGGAGTACATGGCAGCCTCGGAGGCAGCACAAGAAGCAATCTGGGTGAAGGAGTTCATTACCGACCTAGGAGTCATACCCAATGCGTCGGGCCCGATGACTCTCTTCTGGGACAACACTAGAGCTATTGCCCTTGCCAAGGAGCCCAGGTTTCATAGGAAGACCAGGCATATCAAGCGTCACTTCAACTCCATTCGTGAAAGTGTTCAAAATGGAGATATAGATATTTGTAAAGTACATACGGACCTGAATGTGGCAGATCCGTTGACTAAACATCTCCCTAGAGCAAAACATGATCAACTCCAGAACTGTATGGGTGTTTGATTCATCACAATGTAACTAGATTATTGACTCTAGTGCAAGTGAGAGACTGTTGGAAATATGCCCTAGAGGCAATAATAAAATGGTTATTATTATATTTCCTTGTTCATGATAATTGTCTATTGTTCATGCTATAATTGTGTTATCCGGAAATCGTAATACATGTGTGAATACATAGACCACAACAGGTCCCTAGTGAGCCTTTAGTTGACTAGCTCGTTGATCAAAAGATAGTCATGGTTTCCTGACTATGGACATTGGATGTCATTGATAACGGGATCACATCATTAGGAGAATGATGTGATGGACAAGACCCAATCCTAAGCATAGCTCAAAGATCGTGTAGTTCGTTTGCTATAGCTTTTCCGAATGTCAAGTATCATTTCCTTAGACCATGAGATTGTGCAACTCCCGGATACCGTAGGAGTGCTTTGGGTGTGCCAAACGTCACAACGTAACTGGGTGACTATAAAGGTACACTACGGGTATCTCCGAAAGTGTCTGTTGGGTTGGCACGAATCGAGACTGGGATTTGTCACTCCGTATGACGGAGAGGTATCTCTGGGCCCACTCGGTGATGCATTATCATAATGATCTCAATGTGACCAAGTGGTTGATCACGGGATCATGCATTACGGTACGAGTAAAGTGACTTGTCGGCAATGATATTGAACGAGGTATTGGAATACCGACGATCGAGTCTCGGGCAAGTAACGAACCGATTGACAAAGGGAATTGTATACGGGATTGATTGAATCCTCGACATCGTGGTTCATCCGATGAGATCATCGAGGAGCATGTGGGAGCCAACATGGGTATCCAGATCCCGCTGTTGGTTATTGACCGCAGAGTCGTCTCAGTCATGTCTGCGTGTCTCCCGAACCCGTACGGTCTACACACTTAAGGTTCGGTGACGCTAGGGTTGTTGAGATATTAGTATACGGTAACCCGAAAGTTTTTCGAAGTCCGGGATGAGATCCCGGACGTCACGAGGAGTTCCAGAATGGTCCGAAGGTGAAGATTTATATATAGGAAGTCAAGTTTCGGCCATGAGGAAAGTTTCGGGGGTAATCGGTATTGTACCGGGACCACCAGAAGGGTCCCGGGGGTCCACCGGGTGCCACCTATCCCGGAGGGCCCCATGGGCTGAAGTGAGAGGGGAACCAACCCCTAGTGGGCTGGTGCGCCCCCCATGGGCCTCCCCCTGCGCCTAGGGTTGGAAACCCTAGGGGTGGGGGCGCCCCACTTGACTTGGGGGGCACTCCACCCCCCTTGGCCGCCGCCCCCCTTGGAGATTGCATCTCCTAGGGTCGGCGCCCCCCCTAGGGGTCCTATATATAGTGGGGGGAGGGAGGGCAGCCGCACCCTAGCCCCTAGCGCCTCCTTCTCCCTCCCGTGACACTTCTCCCTCTCCCTGGGCTTGGCGAAGCCCTGCCGAGATCACCGTTGCTTCCACCACCACGCCGTCGTGCTGCTAGATCTCCATCAACCTCTCCTTCCCCCTTGCTGGATCAAGTTGGAGGAGATGTCTTCCCAACCGTACGTGTGTTGAACGCGGAGGTGCCGTCCGTTCGGCGCTAGGTCATCGGTGATTTGGATCACGCCGAGTACGACTCCATCAACCCCGTTCTCTTGAACGCTTCCGCTCGCGATCTACAAGGGTATGTAGATGCACTCCCCTCTCCCTCGTTGCCAGATGACTCCATAGATTGATCTTGGTGATGCGTAGAAAATTTTAAAATTTTGCTACGTTCCCCAACACCAGTCCCAGTTCTTTTCCTTCAAACACAATAGCTGAGTCCTGCCCCGAGTAATCTTCCAGGTTATAAGCTTGAACCGCATTAGAGCAATCAGATTCAATCTGTAAGACAGTGCAACCAATCCTCGAAGCGAGATAAAACCCATTGAGAATGGCCATAACCTCTGCTGACTCTGAAGATGCCACATGTGGTATAAACCAGCCAGCAGCAGCAATAAACTCTCCCCGCTCATCCCTCGCTATAGCTCCCGTACCACCAGTCATATTTTCACAGCAGAAGGAAGCATCCACATTGATCTTCACTACTCCCCTTCTCGGTTGCTGCCACATGTGCTCACATTTTCTCGTAGGTTGATTCGCAGCAAGAGAGCGAAAGAAGTTGGTAGCGAGGACTCTGATTGAGACTGCTGTTCGATCTGGTGCTGGGATAAGTTTTCCTTTCACCATCTGTCTCTTTTGCCACCAAATATACCAACAGTGGGGAAGTTTACTATCGAGGGTTCCGGTTTTCTACCCGAAAAAGAGTTCAGTTCCAATTCCACTTGTCATCGCACGTGAGAAGTGCCCCGAAGTGCACGTGAGTCTGTTGATAAAAAAACGCGCAGGTCAAGTTTTATAAATCTCAACATTTGTAGGAACTAATCATGTCCAACCATTATATAATGCGGAAAAAGAAGGGTGTGGCTAAATTTTGTTCTTTGTTTAATAATAAAAAAGTAAATTCTCATCTTTGTTGCACACCCTCCCAAGCTAGGTTTACAATTGACAATCATCATGACATGAACAATGGGCAAAAACTCTTGCATAGAGCTCTCTACAATTTATGTGGTGACTTTTGCCTACCGATATAGTTCCTACAAATTTTGAAGTTCAAACAAATGTGAAAAAATAATATAATATGTACATATGCATGTAATATATGTACATATAAATTTGTATGCAACACACACTTTTGCATACGATTGTACAAAAACACAAGACCGTTTGGTATTACAAATCCACAAAATTATTCTTTTTAGTAGCTAACATGCTAAATATCTCGTACTAAAAATTTCTATACATGTAGAATTCATCCATTATATACATTTGTTATATATTGTTAGTAAAAAATGAAATATAATTTCTACTTCAAAAAATCGCGCTCACACCCGAGCCGAGCTCCAAATCACCTCACTCGTAATTAGGTAATTCAAAGGTGAATGTAGAGATATGGCTCCCGCATAAATGGCAATCTTGAAATCGAATATTTAAAAACATCAACAATATATGTAAAGTTCCACAGTTGCAAGTTATATGTCTTCATATAAATTTTGGCTTCACGCGTTAAACAATTTTAGAACAAGAGAAACTCGGTGATAAAAAAATTATATTTACATAGGCAACAATAATAATAATAATTTTTTCCTCGATATTTGCAAGCACATGAATGATGATATAATACCTTTTGGACGCCAATCCCTTGCGAACGGTTGCTTGGAGGGATGGCAAGGGCGAACGCCTCATTTTGTGTGGCTAGGGATGGTATTTTACAAAACTGCCATGACATTTTGTTTAATTTGCGGGGAGTTTTTGGCAAAAATTGCAACCTTGACATCAAGATCAGATGGCTCGGGGCGTTCGCTGATATCTCACCCACAGTGAACGTTTGCCAAATATGAGTAAAATCCATCATTGGTCCTAAAAGTATTCGAGGTGTGTCACTTTAGTCCTAAAACTATGAAAACGCATATCTGAGTCCTACTTCTTTCTACAGTGTGTCACCGCCGGTCCTAAACTCGCGGGGGCTAGGGTCGTACCATACACTAGTGGGGAAACGCCAGGGGCGCCGCTGTGGAGCCATATCCGCGCCACGCACCCGCTCCGCCGGCCGCCTGCTTCTGGCGACCTCCGCCGGCTGCCACTGCGCCCCAGTCACCTCTGACTTGTACGTGTGCTAGAGAAGCAGAGTGGGGGCACAATATGAGGGTAAGAAATTCAGTGGGGCTATTGCAATGTATCCAGTGGAGTTGTTTTTTCAACGTGGCCTTTCAATTGGACGTGGCAAAGGTCAAATTGCCACGGGTGCATGCAGTGACGAATCTTAGATGAAAATAAAGGGCAGGCTCAACTTCTCAATACAAGGGTTAGAACATGTAAACAATAGGCTAGACACTAGACAGTGGGCTGACATGGGCTAAAAACTAGTAGTAAATTTTCGTTTTTCAGTTTCAGAGGGCAGGCTTGAGCCTGTTGAAGCATGCCCGGTAGAATCGCCACGGGGTGCAGGTCAGGCTTGCTCCGGCGAGTTTAGAACTGGCGGTGACACACTTTAGAAAGAAGTAGGATTCAGATATGCATTTTCATAGTTTTAGGACTAAAATGACACACCTCGAATACTTTTAGGACCAGTGGTGGATTTTACTCGCCGGATATCTATACCATATCTTTTAAAAAAAAATCTATAGAGGTTTATTGATGGGTGGCTAGATCTCAGTCGAGTGAGACTTAATCAAGTCTCACTCAAGTGACAAGACATGTTAAAAAGAAAAGGTCCAAACGAAAATTTTGCACGGATCTCCGCATAAGACCTCATGAATATAGACTCAAACTTGATTAAATCTTAACAATCTCATTTATTGATTATTCGACAAGGTTACAATAACGTTGAAGTTATCCAACAAGAACTCTCAAACAAAATTCTGACATGTATATAATAAGCAGTTACGTCTATTTTTGACACTTGGAAACTACTGTTCTTTTGCAGATTAGCAGCTGGTAACTAGGAGGCACTCTACACAGACTGGATGGAGGTAGCACTATGACAGAGGCAATCTAATATATTAGTGAATATAATCACAATCTGGCGAGAGCGGACACGACAGGCACGCATCTACTACTGCACGATGCTGTCGCCGTAGAGGGCGGCGAACGCGACGTCGGCGTCCTCCCTGGACCGGCCCCGCCGCCGCGGCCGCGTGAAGGGCAGCGTCAGCGACGTCGCGAACCGCGCGGACATGGACCGCCGGTGCCGCGGGGCCGTCGCAGCCGCAGTCTCCGTCGACGGCGGCGACAGCAGCGCTGCCGACGACACGCCCGCGAAGGTCCACCGCGCCGACGTCGAGGCGGGGCAGGTCCACCGCGCGCCGCCGCTGGACGCGGCGCGTGCAGAGGCGCCGGGGGGCAGCGCGAGCCTCGGAGGGAGCTGCAGCGGCGCCAACGACGACGGTGGTGCTGTAGCGGCGGCTGCGTGGCATGCCAGTGGCTTCGGGATGCCCGGCTGGAGCTCCCACTTGAAGGGGACCGAGCCCGGCGTCCTGAACGACGGCAGCTCCTCCGTGGACGCCATTGGTTGCCTCTAGCAGACGGCGTGAGCTCTCAAGTGTGGTCGACTCAAGGAAAGCGCAATAATGGAGACAGGGTGCGGTGCCATGCCATGCCCGGTGGTTTTATATCGCCATCGTCAGAGAAGATCACTTTTGCAGATTGAACCTTGGGGTTTTATTATTGTTGGAGTTGATTCCAACTTGGACCACCTCTTTGTCACAATCCGATAATTGTGTCACTGCATTCTGGATTTTACAATATATTCGGATTCCCAACATCATCATATTTCATAATTTTGTCCGCTGCACACTATATTTTGGATTCTATGATGTATTCCAATTCGCAACGTCACCATATTTTATAACATAGTCGGGTTTACATTTTGATTCTACAACATATTCTGATTCGCAACATATTTTGTTTTGGGGGTTTGTCCTTACATCGCACCATGCTCTTATATGAGTCCAATCTGGCCAGAGTTGTCTCGCCCTCTTCTGCCGCTCCCCCCTCTAACTTCTAACCCGAATCACGCGTGTGAGAATAGCTAGATCCAATGAGTTCTTGACCAGGTTTGGGCTTGCCGGCCCCTTAGGGTCAACTTGGCCCGCCGTCTAGCAGCTCGTAAATGGCCCAAGCTCCTCCGAGTTGGGTCAAGAAAGAAAAGAGTAGTTGTTCTTGTCATGAAAAATAAAAGGCGGTACAAATCTTCTCATTCTAGTAATTCTCATGTGCTAGCAAATTTTGGCTTTTGTAATAAGAATAAGTCCTCTTTTAGTTGGTTGGGTGAGCCTTCTGACTGTGCGGCTCGTAGACAATGTGAACGTTTTTTAATTGTAATAAAGCTAGTCATGATGGTCTTTCCTCAAAAAAAGAATACAGTGCAAAATGTCGCTTCGAGGTAGTCCAAATCAGAACTAACTCTTGTTATTGCTACAAAATAGAGCCGACATGTACCGTCGACAGTGGTGATGCATAAATGCTCAATACAATACGGATAATCCACCGATGTATACAGCACAAAATTAGTAGCAAGTAAGGCCACGACGTCTCACACGTATATCCTTTCCAATTGGTGCCACGCAGCTAGTCGACACTGGCGCTGTGTGTCCAACTCCAACGCTGCCGATTCAGACACCGATGTCGATTTCAGAATTTAAGCCAACGTATTGGAACAGTTGTAGACCAAGCTTGGACCCTTGATGATGGCCAAATGATGGGATCAACAGCATCGACCAGCTGCGAGGAGCCGGCGACGAAGCGAGCAGAAATGCGAGGACTGAAGTGCAAAATACGAAGGTGCTGATTAAGCAGAGGGGAGGAGACAAAGTCCAAAACTGTATGGTATTGATTGTTTAGCATAGTAATACAGCGAGGAGCGAGCTGTTTGATGTGTACGGCCAAATTAAGAGACAGACTAAGGACTGTTGTTGTTTTGCTCCAAGTGTCGTCTTCCTGGTCACTCGAGCCAAGTCCCACTGGCATCGCCGGCCCGATTTTATATTTTATATTGTATCGTATTCTATCGTATTCTATTCCGATCCTTTTTTTTGGTACAGAAAAGTACAAGCTCTCTTAGCTAGCCAACTGATTCCATGGCGTTTTTGTCTTTGCGACACCGTCTCCACACCAACATGGCACCAGTGATTTTTTTTTACAAGAAAAGTACAAGCCGGGATGGCCCATGTAATTTTGTTTTTTTCTCTCACTGAGACGAAATTTTGAGGCCCATATTAAGTTGGGCCGGGCCGGGATGGCCTGGATGGTTTGTAGGGCCCAGTGATAGATAGGCCCAACTGGACATCTCGGCCCGTCTAGCTAGAAGGCTGTATACATTTTTCTGTTCTGATCCTTCTTTACAAAAGGAAAATAGAAGCTCTCTTTGGCTACCCAACTGATAACCAAACCCTTTTGTTTTTGCAACACTGTTTCCACACCAACATGTAACCAGTGATTTTTTTAGGGAAGCATCAGTGATTGCTTTTTGTTTTTCAGAAGGCATCAGTGTTATTTTCTCTAATCTGAGACCAAAATTTCAAGGCCGGATAGCTTGTCAGGTCCAGTGAAAAATGGGCCCAACCAGACCTCTCGGCCTTAAAAAAAAGCTAGAAGATCATCAACACCTGAATGCATTTTTGCCTCAAAAAAATAACCTGAATGCATTTTGCAAACAAAACAAATCAGCAGCTCGATGTATTTTCAAGATCAATTAATGAATTTCAATTATATTCCGGCTCACAAGGCTAACAATTCCCAACACCATTGGCGACGGGAATCGTCAGCATATGCATATTGCGTAGGCTCCCAAATTCCTCCTTTTCTAATGAGAAGTTGGAACTGGAGTGTTCTCACCTTGTTGACTTCAAAGCAAAACTTGCCCTCCAACCAGCCAATCTGCGAGGGTTCCTTGCCCTCCAACCAGCCAAGCTAATCACCCTGTTGATTACTTCGTTTCCTGAAACAAGAGACAACATAAATGACGTTAAACTACATCTTTAAACAAAACCTTCGACAATGACAAAGAGGTACTTTATTTGTCGCGTGGATGACTTTCCGTGTTCTTGCTCGAATTCTTTCATCAGACGGTAAGCATCAATAGTGATGTCCAATTAAAAAAAAAAGCGGTGTCACATCTCAAAACGAAAACAAAAGAAAGAATGAGGCAACACGCCGAAGAATCAGGGTCAAGGTCTCCCCCGCTGGTATGATTAGTGATATCAGTTGTGGTACTTAAACTAACTAACACCTTATCGCTTGAGCACCATACCAACTTGTGTTTACTTGTTTGCAGGCGCAAACCTACTCCAAATCAGTTTAACATGGTCTGGTATGCTGTTTGCAAACATGTAACATGAGTAATCAGCGTCCAGCTATGCTGGTTTTCGTAGCTAGCATTTTACTCCCAGCAGCGGCAACACTGGCCGGAGCCTCTTCCGGGCGCTCCGTCTCGCTGCCAAGCTGCCCCGACAAGTGCGGCGACGTTCCCATCCCATACCCCTTTGGCATCGGCACACACTGCGCCGCGACCAGCCTGAGCAGCTACTTCAACCTCACCTGCAACGGCACGATCGATCCACCGCGGCCAATGGTCGGCAATGACGAGGCAGTGGTTGAGATCACCGACATCTCGCTGGAGCACGGTGAGATGCGTGTGCTCAGCCCCGTCAACCACATCTGCTTCACTTCGGACACCACGTTCACCAAGTTCCTCGGAGGGTACGAGCTGCAACTCACGCCCTTCCTGCCCTCCCCATCGCGCAACCGCTTCACGGTAATCGGCTGCAACACGCTTGGGCTCATCAGCGGGTACAAAGGCACCGCGAGCCAGTACGTGGCTGGTTGCTACTCCTACTGCGAGGGCGTCAACAACACGACTGAAGGCGCGCCGTGTGCTGGGATGGGATGCTGCGAGGCTGCCATCCCTGCAAACCTCACCTCCTTCGGGGTCAAGTTTGAGATGAACCAGAGCAAGGTATGGGGCTTCAACCCGTGCTTCTACGCCATGGTGGCGGAGGTTGGGTGGTACAACTTCAGGCAGCAGGACCTCGTCGGCAGACTTGGGTTCGTTGATGATCGAGCCCAGAGAGGCGCCCCCGTTGTCGCTGACTGGGCCATTAGGAACGCCTCATGCCCGGAGGAGGGGAAGGACATGCCCAATGACTATGCCTGCATCAGTGTCAACAGTCATTGTGTGGCCGCAAACAATGGTCCAGGGTACTTATGCCAGTGTTCCAAAGGATATGAAGGAAATCCTTATCTTTTGAACGGCTGTCAAGGTTAAGTATCTACTCAAATTTAACTTCTGTGGTTTTCCAGGGATAGTTCTCTGAAAACTGATGCAATTCTGGACCATATCTCAGTGTTAGTTCCACAAGATATAGATTCATGAAAAATTAGTGCTCGACACAAGTCTTCAAATTTTTTGCTAGTAGCAAAAGGCAACACTCATATAGTCATATTTGATTTCTACCACACCTAAAGAAAGAACTGGAAAATAATGGCCTTCTTTTGTGGTGTGTATTGTTTATTTTAACACATGACTTAATGTTACTTTAGAACAAGTAATGCATAGGGAATTTTACAGCATTACAAAGTGAATTGACTGGTTGTCTTCATTACTCGTTGAAACTTTCTTCGGCTGACATATAACAATGAAAATAATGTGTGTTTAGTTTGACTATTGAGTGCATGTTCTTGTTATTGTCTTCAGACACAGATGAGTGCGCATTGCGTAAGCAGAACACCAAGTATAAAGATTTGTATCCATGCACAAAAGGGGTCTGCCACAACACACCAGGAAGCTACTTTTGCAAATGCAAGAAAGGAACAAAATCTGACGGTACAGATTTTGGATGCCAGTCTCTGCATTCGCCAGCTGACAAAATGGTTATTGGTAAGTATCATCTATGTAAAGAGGTTACCTTTGCTTCAGATTTTCATCTACATTAAGGTGTGTCTCCTAATGACGAACACCGACGTAATACTAACATATAATATTAATGCTAGACACTACTTAGAAGCAAAAAGGAAGAGGAAGTCAAAATCTGCAACAGAAATTTACTAGAAATATATTTTTACAGGCCTCAGTGTTTCTGCAACGGTGGTGATGGCCTTAGCATGCTTGTTGCTCATGCAATTACAAAGGAAAAAGCACAAGAAGGAGAAAGATGAGTATTTCAAACAAAATGGAGGTCTCAAGTTATATGATGAGATGAGGTCAAGGCAGGTTGACACAATTCGTATACTTACTGAAAAAGAGATAAAGAGAGCCACTGATAACTACAATGAAGATCGAGTTATTGGCTGTGGCGGCCATGGGATGGTATACAGAGGAACTTTGGATGACCAAAAAGAGGTCGCCATCAAGAAGTCCAAAGTAATCAGCGATGATTGGAGGGAAGAATTTGTCAATGAGATAATAGTCTTATCACAAATCAATCACCGAAACATTGTGAGGTTGCTAGGCTGTTGTTTAGATGTGGATGTCCCAATGTTGGTCTACGAGTTCGTCCCCGGTGGTACTTTATCTGAGTTTCTTCATGGCGCTGGTTGTAAATCACCAATCCCTTTGGATCTTCGCCTGAAGATTGCTACACAGTCAGCAGAAGCTCTGGCTTACTTACATTCTTCGACATCTCGCACAATCCTACATGGGGATGTCAAGTCTGCCAACATTCTCTTGGATGATCAGCTCAACGCAAAAGTTGGCGATTTCGGAGCATCAGCACTTAAGTCCATGGATGAAAGTGAATTCATCATGTTTGTTCATGGAACACTCGGCTACCTTGACCCAGAGAGCTTTATCAGTCGTCATCTCACTGACAAAAGTGATGTATACAGCTTCGGGGTGGTTCTTCTGGAGCTGATGACAAGAAAGAGGGCTATATATACGGACAACTTCAACGAAAAGGAATCATTGTCATATAGTTTTCCCTTGATGTTTCAAAAGAGGAGACACCTTGTTATGCTGGACACTGAAATTACAGATGATGCAGTTATGGTGGTGCTTGAGAACATGGCTGAACTTGCAGTGCAGTGCCTTAGCCCAAAGGGAGATGACAGGCCAACGATGAAGGAAGTCGCTGAGAGCCTACAGATGATGAGGAGACTCCGAGTGCACTCAGCTAGTGATCCTGAAAATAATCACTATACACATAGCTATGGAGGATCATCTTCGGTTGTGGTCCCTTTGGAAGAGACAACACGTGGGACCATCGATATGTCAGAACTGGTTGAAGATCTTTCAAGATGATGTTTGTAATTTTGTATGGACAGTCAATTCTTTTGTTTGTGATATGTGACAATAAATATTTAACCCCCACTGTTGCAATAGTTACACCAATTTATGGGGCAAGGATCATAACATTCGATTTGACATGCCAGAGAAATCACCACATACATCACTGTTTTACTTTTGATAAAACACACACCACTGCATGTATGGAACATGTAGATTATAGGCGTATAGTTTGATTATGAGTATACAGACTTTGTTTTGGCCATTTAATTTGTAAATGGTACCATTTGAACTAAGACATATCCACTTATGCAACACAATACGGATTTTATTAGTTCCATAACAGAAATCGGAATTTACCTGTGCTGGGTGGGGAATGAGTGTCTCCCAATTCCGTGGGTCAATACGCACTGCCGATCCAATCATGAGCTGGTGACTAGCTGCCACTGAGCAGACTCGGCGGCGTCACTACGAACTGATCCAAATTCACCAGCGCTGGCGTTCACCGCCAGTCTCCACGCCACATGGAGCCCTCCCTCTCGGCCAGGGTCACCGCGGTTCGCACGACAGAGCCTTAGTGCCGGAAGCCCGCATTTCACTCGTCGCATTGTTAGCTCTCTTTTGCTGCCACCGTCACCGAACAACCATTGTTCTCAAGCAGCAGCGATCATAACTTGTCCAGGAGATGGCGTTTGTTTAGACAATTTTGATCCGCTTAGCTTCATGTGCCTCATTTTACTTTTCGGAAAACCAACAGGAGCCAAATGTTTGTCAGTCAACCTTCGATAGCCGAATGATAAAATAGGAGCAGTAGCATCGATTTGGAGAAGCTTCCGACGAAGCGAAGAGATAAAAATTCTTAATTGCCAACTGAGTCCATATATATCCTTCTTTCTCTGCAACTATGTTTCGGCAGCAATATATCGTCAGAGCTTCAGGCTGGGTCATATGCCGGATGGTATGCATTTTCCTGGGCCCAGAGGTAAATAGGCCCAACCAAACCACCTTGACCATCCAGCTAGAAACTCATCACAATGTTTAGAACCTCAAAACTCATCATTCGCTCCTCGTCTCCTGATGCCCCTCATAACATAAATGTATTCTTCTAGGTGAACACGTGAATGTTGATATGCTCCAACTGAACAAACTAAAAATCACCACTCTGGCAATGCAACAAGTTAACACAGTGGCGAATGAGTGTATTGTGTAGGCTCCAGATTTCTTCTCAAATGAGCCGGAACCGGTTTGTGCTCACCTTGTTAATTTTCTATTAAGGGTAGGCCCCAACTGGCCAGTCTGTGATGATTCCTACTCCCTCCGTTCCGAATTACTTGTCTTAGATTTGTCTAGATACGGAGGTATCTAGCACTAAAATGAGTCTAGATACATCCGTATCTAGACAAATCCAAGACAAGTAATTCGGAACGGAGGGAGTACTCCTGTATGTTACCAAAAATGCCAGATCACCTCGTTTCCTGAAGACAAGAAAAAATAAAATGAGGGGGCGAAACCATTGACAAAAGCAACCACACAAATAAAGAATCAAGACTACGGCAAACACGCAATCAAGGTCAAAGCATTTGTGCGTGTTAACGTGCATTCCGATATAGTAATACCACTTGTAGTAGTTAACTGGCACTCTTGGAGATTCCCTCCAGTGAATAACCATATACAATCAGTATTGTATGGCAAACTTGCAAGTACATGTATGTGTGCATACATGTAACATCACTAATTGGCATTCAATCATGCCAGGAGCATCAACAGCCCTGCTAGTTTCCATAGTATGCATCTCCTTTCCAGCAGTGGCAGCAGCGGCCGGAGCCTCTTCCAAGCGCTCCATGTCGTTGCCAGGCTGCCCCGACAAGTGCGGCGATGTGCTCATCCCATACCCTTTCGGCATAGGGGAGCACTGCGCCGCGACCAGCCGGAACAGCTACTTCAACCTTTCCTGCAATGGCACGATGGATCCCCCACGGCCAATGGTTGGTGATCCCGGAGCAGTAGCTGAGGTCGCCGAGATCTCACTGGAGCACGGCGAGATGCGCGTGCTCAGCCCCGTCAGCCACATCTGCTTCAAGTCAAACGCCACATTCACCAAGTTCACCAGAGGGTACGAGCTGGACAACACGCCCTTCCTACCCTCCCCATCGCGCAATCACTTCACAGTCATCGGCTGTAACACCCTGGGGCTCATCGGCGGTTACAAGGGCGCCGCAAGCCAGTACGTGGCTGGCTGCTACTCCTACTGCGATGGTGTCAACAACACGTCGGATGGCGCACCATGTGCTGGGATGGGCTGCTGTGAGGCTGCCATCCCAGCCAACCTCACCACCTTCGAGGTCAAGTTTGAGATGAACCAGAGCAAGGTATGGGACTTCAACCCGTGCTTCTACGCCATGGTGGCCGAGGTTGGATGGTACAATTTCAGGCAGCAGGACCTCACCGGCAGCCTTGGGTTTATGAATGATCGAGCCCAGGGGGGTGCTCCCATCATCGCTGACTGGGCCATTAGGAACGGCTCATGCCTGGAGGAGGGGAAGGACACACCTAATGACCATGCCTGCATCAGTGCAAACAGCTACTGCATGGCTGCGAACAATGGTCCAGGGTACTTATGCCAGTGCTCCAAAGGATATGAGGGCAATCCTTATCTTCTGAACGGTTGTCAAGGTTAGATATTTACTTGTGTAGATTTCCAAGGGTATTACTCTATAAACTGATGTCACTCTAAACCATATTCAGTGTTAGTTAGAGTAAATACATTTCCATCGTTCCATGAAACATCTGTATGGTAACTCACCTGCAGGTGGGTTCCGAATTTCACCTTGTGTAGCAGCTCCAACTTTTAGTTTCAACAGAAGTCTTCAAAACTTCTGTGCCTACAGGTGACCACCTGGAACACCTCACTGTAGTACTGGGAAAAAAAATCATTTGTAGTGTAAATTACTAACACATGCTGTAATATTAAGTTCAGAAAATTTACAGAAAGCCAAGCTACAGAATTACAAAGTGAATTCCCTATTTGACTTTATTGTTTTTTATCCATTATGAATGAAAGTACTACAGTGATGTGTGTTTAATTTGATGCTTCTAAGTGCTTCCGTTAATATCTTCAGACACAGATGAGTGTGCATTGCGTAAGCAGGACACCAAGTATGAAGATTTGTATCCGTGCAGAAAAGGGGACTGCCACAACACACTGGGAGGCTACTTATGCAAATGCAAGACAGGAAAAAGATCTGATGGTACAAAGTTTGGATGCCAATCTCTGCATTCTCCAGCTGAAAAATTGGTTATTGGTAAGCATCGTTTATGTAAGCAGTTCATCTCTGTACATTCTTTCATCTACATCATGTAATAGAAACAAAAATATACTCCCTCCGTCCCATAATGTAGGACGTTTTTGACTCTAGTGTAGTGTCAAAAAACGTCTTATATTATGGAACGGAGGGAGTAACTCTGAACATTACTCTCAAGCTGCAACAAAAACGAAAATAGCAAAGTCCAAATTCTAATAGAAATTCACTGGCATCAGTTTCTCAAAAACAACATTTGTGCAGGCCTCATTGTTTGTGTTTCTGCAACTGTGCTGATGGCCTTAACATGCATGTTGCTCATGCAATTTCAAAGAAAAAGGCACAAGAGGGAGAAAGATGAGTACTTCAAACAAAATGGTGGTCTCAAGTTATATGATGAGATGAGATCAAGGCAGGTCGACACAATCCGCATACTCACAGAGAAAGAGATAAAGAGAGCCACTGATAACTATAATGAAGATCGAGTTATTGGACGTGGTGGTCATGGTATGGTCTACAGAGGAACTTTGGATGACCAAAAAGAGGTTGCCATAAAGAAGTCTAAAGCAATCAACAATGATTGGAGAGAAGAAATTGTCAATGAGATTATAATCTTGTCACAGATCAATCACCGAAACATTGTGAGATTACTCGGGTGTTGTCTGGATGTAGATGTCCCAATGTTGGTTTATGAGTTTGTCTCCCATGGTACTCTATCTGAGTTCCTGCATGGTGCTGCACCTAGATCTCCAATCCCATTCGATCTTCGCCTGAAGATTGCTACACAGTCAGCAGAAGCTCTAGCTTACTTACATTCGTCGACATCTCGCACAATCCTACATGAGGATGTCAAGTCTGCCAACATTCTCTTGGATGATCAGCTCAATGTAAAGGTTGCCGATTTTGGAGCATCAGCACTTAAGTCCATGGATGAAAGTGAGTTCATCATGTTTGTCAATGGAACACTTGGCTACCTTGATCCTGAGAGCTTTATTAGCCGTCGGCTCACCGATAAAAGTGATGTCTACAGTTTCGGGGTGGTTCTTCTGGAGCTGATGACACGAAATAGGGCTATATATTCTGACAGCTTCAATGGAAAGGAATCATTGTCATATAGTTTTCCCTTGATGTTTCATCAGAAGACGCACCATGTTATGCTGGACTCTCAAATTACAGATGATGCAGGCTTGGTGCTCCTTGAGAACATGGCTGAACTTGCAGTTCATTGCCTTAGCCAGAGGGGAGATGACAGGCCAACAATGAAGGAAGTTGCAGAGAGACTAGAGATGATGAGGAGACTCCATTTGCACGGGAACAATGCTCCCGAAAACAACTGTGGTGCGCATAACTATGGAGGGTCATCTTCGGTTCTTGTCCCTTTTGACGAGAAAACACATGGAACCATCGATATGTCTGAACTGGTTGAAGATCTTGCAAGATGATCTTTGTAATTTCGTATGCACAGTTAATTATTATTTTTCCGAGAATGAACACAGTTAATTCTTTTGTTTGTGGTATGCAATACTAAACCCACCCAGTGCTGTAAATTGCAATAAGTTAGAGAAACAATAACACTCTAAAAAACACAGCCTCTATAATGGTTTTAGGGTGCACTCTAAAAGTTTTTTAGAGGCTATATAGTACTTTCCCATTTCAGACACTCTAAAACTGCAGCCATTATATTTTTGTTTATATGAACCCACTTGGCAGTGGTTTACCATTTCTTTTTCTTTTTTTCCTTTGATTTTCCTCCTGTTCATCCCGGCTGCACCTCCCCCATCCGGGCGAGCCCCTCCGCCGCCGGCCTCTCACTGCACGGCCACATATTTGTCAACCTTCGATAGCCAAATGATAGGAGCAGTAGCGTCGATTTGGAGAAGATTCTGCTGAAGCGAAGAAAAACAAATTCTTAGCTGCCAACTGAGTCCACATCTTCTTTCTCTTCAACTATGTTCTGATAGCAACATATATGGTCTCATATCTTTGAGCTTATAAGTTAGGCCACATCGGATTCCGGAAAGTGTGCATTTTGCTGGGCCCAGAAGTAAACAGGCCCAACTGTACCACCTGGCCCATGCAGCTAGAAGCTCGTCACAGTCACAGCCCTCCTCAATACATGAACGTATTCTTCTAGGTGAACACATGAATGTTGACATGCCCCAGTTGACCAATTTATTTAAAAAAAGCCTCCGGGAATGCAAGCTAACGCGTTGGCGAATGAGTATGTGTAGGCTACATTTTTTTTTCTTTTCTAATGCGAAGTTGGAACAGGGGTGTTCTCACCTTGATGATTTTAAAAAAAATGTGTAGGCTTCAACCACCCAATCTACGATGATTCATTCTCCCTCACGTTACCACCGATACCAAATCATCTCATTTCCTGGAAACGATAGAAAATAAGATGATGGGGCCGAAACCATTGACAAAAGCAACAACTCCATATAAAGAATTAAGAGTAAGGCAAACACACAATCAAGGTCAAAGTCTCTGTGCAAGTTAACGTACATATAGCAATTCCACTTGTAGTAGTTAACTGACACTCTTGGATATTCTCTCAGATGAACTATATACAATCAGGATCGTATGGAAACTTGCGATTACTTTTTTGCAGAGACAAGCATACCACATACTGATTTAACTGGGCTAGCTGATGTGCTGTTTGCATACATGTAACATGGGTAGTTGGCATCCAGTCATGCCAGGAGCATCAGCAGCCCTGGTAGTTTTCATAGTATGCATCTCCTTTCCAGCAATGGCAGCAGCGGCCGGAGCCTCATCCGACCGCTCCATGTCGTTGCCAGGCTGCCCCGACAAGTGTGGCGACGTGCCCATCCCATACCCCTTCGGCATTGGGGAAGACTGTGCCGCGGCCAGCCGGAACAACTACTTCAACCTCATCTGCAACAGCACGATCGATCCACCATGGCCAATGGTTGGTTATCCCGAAGCAGTAGCTGAGGTCGCTGACATCTCACTGGAGCACGGCGAGATGCGTGTGCTCAGCCCTGTCCGCCACATCTGCTTCAATTCAAACACCACATCCACCAAGTTCACCGGAGGGTACCAGCTACAGGACACACCCTTCCTACCATCTCCATCGCGCAACCACTTCACAGTCATTGGCTGTAAAACCATGGGGCTCATCGGCGGTCAGAAGGGAGCCGCGAGCCAGTACGTAGCTGGGTGCTACTCCTACTGTGATGGTGTCAACAATACATCGGATGGCGCACAATGTGCTGGGATGGGCTGCTGTGAGTCTGCCATCCCAGCCAACCTCACCACCTTCGAGGTCATCTTTGCGATGAACCAGAGCCAGGTTATGGGGCTTCAACCCATGCTTCTATGCGATGATAGCGGAGGTTGGGTGGTATAATTTCAGGAAGCAGGACCTCGTCGGCAACCTTGGGTTTATCAAAGATCGGGTCCAGGGGGGTGCCCCCATCATCGCTGACTGGGCCATTAGGAATGGCTCATGCCCGGAGGAGGGGAAGGATGCACCTAATGACTACGCCTGCATCAGTGCAAACAGCAACTGCATGGCTGCGAACAATGGCCCAGGGTACTTATGCCAGTGCTCCAAAGGATATGAGGGCAATCCTTATCTTCTAAACGGCTGTGAAGGTTAGATATTTAATCTAAAATAACTTGTGTAGATTTCCAAGGATATTACTCTAAAACTGATGGAACTCTAAACCATATTCAGTGTTAGTTAGACTAAACAGTAATACACATCCACGAAACATCTGCAGAGAAACTCACCAGAAGGTGAGTTCCAAATTTCACACTGTGTGACTGCCTGGCAGCACTCATATAATCGTATTTGATTTCCAGCACACCTCAGTATAGTACTGGCAAAAAAAGTCAGGTTTGCTGGAATATTAAGTTGAGACAAATTTACAGAAAGCCAAGCTCATTACAAAGTGAATTCCCTACTTGATTGTATTACTTTTTTATCCATATTTAATGAAAGTAATAAAGTAATTTGTGTTTAATTTGATGCTTCTAAGTGTTTTCGTTAATATCTTCAGACACAGATGAGTGTGAGTTGCGTAAGCAGGATCCCAAGTATGAAGATTTGTATCCGTGCAGAAAAGGGATCTGCCACAACACACCAGGAAGCTACTTATGCAAATGCAAGGCAGGAAAAAGATCTGACGGTACAAGTTTTGGATGCCAATCTCTGCATTCTCCAGCTGAAAAATTGGTTATTGGTAAGCATCACCATCATTTATATAAACAGATTATCTCTGTTCATGCTTTCATCTACACTAAGATGTGTATTGCCATAACAAAGATCATGTACTCCCTCCGATCCTTTTTACTCCCGCATATAAGATTATTCTAAAGTAAAACATCATAAAGTTTGAACATATTTATATGAAAAAATATTAACAGCTACAATACTAAAGTTATACAATATGAAAAATAAATTCATGGCGCATCTAACGATATTGATTCCTTATTATGAATGTTGATATTTTTTCTATAAAGTTGGTCAAACATTACAAAGTTTGACCTCAAAGAAATCTTATATGCAGAGTAAAAGGACCAGAGGGAGTAATAGAAACAATACATAAACTCTGAACACTACTTACAAACAACCAAAAGGAAAATAGCAAAGTTCAATTCTAATATATATATTTTTGCAGGCCTCAGTGTTTGTGTTTCTGCAACAATGGTGATGGCCTTAGCATGCATGTTGCTCATGCAATTTCAAAGAAAAAGGCATAAGAAGGAGAAAGATGAGTATTTCAAACAAAATGGAGGTCTCAAGTTATATGATGAGATGAGATCAAGGCAAGTCGACACAATCCGCATACTTTCAGAGAAAGAGATAAAGAGAGCCACTGACAACTACAATGAAGATCGAGTTATTGGATGCGGTGGTCATGGTATGGTCTACAGAGGAACTTTGGATGATCAAAAAGAGGTTGCCATAAAGAAGTCTAAAGCAGTCAACAATGAATGCAGAGAAGAATTTGTCAATGAGATTATAATCTTGTCACAAATCAATCACCGGAACATTGTGAGGCTACTCGGCTGTTGTCTAGATGTAAATGTCCCAATGTTGGTCTACGAGTTTGTCTCCCATGGTACTCTATCCGAGTTCCTGCACAGTGCTGATCCTAGATCTCCAATCCCATTTGACCTTCGCCTGAAGATTGCTACACAGTCAGCAGAAGCTCTAGCTTACTTACATTCGTCGACATCTCGCACAATCCTACATGGGGATGTAAAGTCTGCCAACATTCTCTTGGATGGTCAGCTCAACGCAAAGGTTGCTGATTTCGGAGCATCAGCTCTCAAGTCCATGGATGAAAGTGATTTCATCATGTTTGTCCATGGAACCCTTGGCTACCTTGACCCTGAGAGCTTTATCAGCCGCCGCTTCACCGACAAAAGTGATGTATACAGTTTTGGGGTGGTTCTTCTGGAGCTGATGACACGAAAGAGGGCTATATATACTGATAGCTTCAATGGAAAGGAATCATTGTCATATACTTTTCCTTTGATGTTTCATCAGAAGACACACCACGTTATGCTGGACTCTGAAATTACAGATGATGCAGACATGGTGGTCCTGGAGAACATGACTGAACTCGCAGTTCACTGCCTTAGCCAGAGGGGAAATGACAGGCCAACGATGAAGGAAGTTGCAGAGAGACTAGAGATGATGAGGAGACTCCATTTGCACACCACCAATGGTCGTGACGACAACCGCTTTGCACGAAACTACGGAGGATCCTCTTCAGTTGTTGTCCCTTTCGACGAGGCAACACACGGGACCATCGATATGTCTGAACTGGTGGAAGATCTTGTAAGATGATGTTTGTACTTGATGCAGATTAAATTCTTTTGTTTGGGATATGCAACACTAAATATTAACCCACCCATTGTTGTAATAAATTCGCCAGTTTACAGAGTAATAATCCTAGCATTCGATTTGATATGCTTGATAAACCGCCACATGCATCATTATTTTTTTGATAGGACACTTATGCGAGGAACAGGCTTTTGAATGTGTATGGTCCAATTAAGCAGCCTGGACTGTCGTTGTTTTGCACCAAGTGTCTTCTGATAGCTCAAACTAACTTCAGCTGGCATTTCAGTCAAAAAATCCTTCAGCTGAGGAATTTATGTTTATCTTTGCAGATAGGAAAAAAAAATGCACTCTGTTAGCTAGCTGACTGATTCCATACGCTTGTTCTATTTCACAAATCTATTTCCATAGCAATTTAAATTGATAATTTAGAGTAAGCATTCTTGTTTTATTATTGGCCCATAAATGCTGATTTGTATCTCATGGTGTGCATTTTGTCGAGCCCAGTGGCAAATAGGTCCAACTGGACATCCCAGATTATCCAGCAAGATGCATCACACACTCATGTACATGACTGTATTTTTTTTATCAAGACATGAATGTTAATATGCTCTAGCTGACTGAACTAGTACTTCTCACCCTCTGAGATTGCAAACTGATACATTGGCAATGGAGAGTGTATGTCTAGGCTCCAGATTACTAATGAGAAGTTGGAACCAGAGCATTCTCACCTTGTGGAATTTTAAGGTGTGTAGGCTCCAACAGGCTAATCTGTTATGGTTTCTTCTCCTGCCTGCTTTCAACTTCAGATTACACCGTTTACTGCAAGACAAGAAAAAAAAATGACGCCAAAAAAGGAAATGTTATTCTCACTCTGTCCCATATATTATGGGACAGAGGGAGTATATATCGTAGACAAACCATTGAAAAAACTAACAGGTAGTTTATTTATAGCATGGGATGGCTCGCTGTTTCATGGTCAAATTCTTCCTCGAACAAGAAGCAGTGGTGATGTTCAATTAAAGATTAAGGAAACAACTCCAGAGAATAATTAGATCAAAGCAAAAAAAAATCAAGGTCAAAGTCTGTGCGTTTTGATATACTCTGATATCGCAATATCACTAGTGATAGTAAACTAACACCCTGGAATCTCTCCCATATAAGTTATTTATGGAGACAAACCTACTTCATATCAATTAAACCCTGTCCAGCTAATGCGCTGTTTGCATACATGTAACATGATTAATTAGCATCCAACGATGCCAGAAGCATCAACAGTCATGGTAATCTTCATAGCAAGCATCTTCTTGGCAGCAGTGGGAACACCTGCCAGAGCCTCTTCTGGACACAACATGTCATGCATACACTCCCACCCAAGACAACACATGGGACCATCAATATGTCCGAAGACCGAACTGCTGAAGATCTTGCAAGATGATGTTCGTATTGGATTCACAGTCAATTATTTTGTTTCAGATATGCAACACTAAATATTAAACCCACCCACTGTTATAATAATTACAGAGCAATGATCCTAACATTTGATTTGACATGCCAGAGAAATCACCACATACGCAATTGTATTTTCGATAGAAACATATGCCACCGTAGTAAGCCAGTGAGGAATGAGCTGTTGGATGTGCATGGTCGAATTAAGCAGCCCCAACTGTCGTTGTTTTGCTCCAAGTATCTTTTTCAAGAAAATGCAAAGAGAATTGTGTTTCTTTCCATAGAAAAGATAGTTTATGTTACAATCCTCCTAGGTGTGCGACTTGCGGTAAACGTCTTGCCTTTCCTGGCAGACGTGTTGCGTGTTATATAGCGGGGTTGCGAGCCCAAATACACGTACAAGTTGGTTAGGAGATTACATCTTGGAAAGGAAGAAAAGCTAGAGATAAAGAAGATAAAGATTACAAGATTATCGAACTAACTACTCCTGGTGAACTTCTCCTTGTACACGCAAGGCATGCGCAATATTATCATCATGTTTGACACCCTCCCTTAATCACAACTTCATTAGGTTGAGATTATGCTTGAAGTCTTCAAAACCTCTTGTAGGCAAAGCTTTGGTAAAGCCATCAGCAACTTGGTCTTGAGAATGAATAAACCGAATATCCAAAAGCTTATTTGCAACTCTTTCTCGAACAAAGTGAAAATCTATTTCAATGTGCTTGGTCCTAGCATGAAAGACTGGATTTGCTGACAAATAGGTGGCACCTAAATTATCACACCACAGACATGGAGCTCTAGTGCTTTTTATACCTAGTTCCTTTAAAATTGATTGCACCCATATGATCTCTGCTGTTGCATTAGCCAATGCTTTGTATTCTGCCTCTGTACTGGACCTTGAAACTGTGGCTTGCTTTCTTGCACTCCAAGATATCAAATTTGGTCCGAGGAATACCGCAAAACCACCAGTTGAGCGTCTATCATCTAAACACCCAGTACAGTCTGAGTCAGAAAAGGCACTGACAAGTGCAGAGGATGACTTGCTGAAGTTTAGGCCAATGTTCAATGTGTTTTTCACATATCTTACTATACGTTTTGCAGCAGTCATGTGAACAGTGGTAGGTGCATGAAGAAACTGACATACTTTATTGACAGCAAAAGAAATATCTGGTCTAGTCAATGTTAAGTATTGAAGTGCACCTACCAGGCTCCTGTATTTTGTACTATTTTCTGAATTCAGAGGCTCTCCTTCAACAAGAGACAATTTTTCTGTGCTAGACAAAGGAGTAGGTGCAGACTTACAACTTTGCAAACCAGCCTTTTTTACCAAGTCTGTTGCATACTTTTCTTGAGAGAGGTGAAGACCATCCTTGTGTTGCTTGACCTCAATACCAAGAAAGTAGTGTAGATCTCCTAGATCCTTTAGAGCAAACTCTGCACTTAAATCCTTCAACAGTGCTGTTATTGCTTCATCAGATGAACTTGTTACAATTATATCATCAACATAAATGAGAACAAATATGGATATTCTTGACTTGTTATAGATAAATAACGAAGTGTCAGATTTTGAAGGAACAAAACCAAGTGTTTGCATCTTTTTACTGAGGCGAGAATACCATGCTCTTGGAGCCTGTTTCAATCCATACAAGGCCTTGTCAAGTTTGCACACATGAAGTGGTGCCTGTGCATTTACAAACCCAGGACGTTGTTTCATGTAAACCTCTTCTTCCAGAACACCATGGAGGAACGCGTTCTGAACATCTAGCTGTCGTAGAGTCCATCCCCTAGACACAGCAATGGACAAGACAAGGCGTATGGTAGCAGCTTTAACAACCGGACTAAATGTGTCCTCATAGTCAATACCATACCTTTGTTTGAACCCCTTTGCAACGAGTCTAGCTTTGTAACGATCAATGGTTCCATCAGCTTTTCTTTTTATCCTAAAGACCCACTTACAGTCAATAAGATTTTTACCTTTTCTTGAAGGGACCAAGTGCCATGTTTTATTTTTCCTTAGTGCCACAATTTCATCATGCATTGCCTTTCTCCAATTAGCATCTCCAAGTGCTTCTTCAAGAGTGTTGGGTTCTCCTGGTTCACCTGTTGAACAAATCATTCCATGTTTTGTAATATGTTTATAATCAATAGGTTTAATTTTGCCTTGCTGTAGCCGTGTGCGACGTGGAGCAGTAGCAGGAGCCGCTACAGAGCCCTGGCACAGAGGATCCCACGCCTGGATCAGCCTGATCCCCCCCCCCCCCCCCCCGATCCCATGGAGGATCCGGACGCAGCTCGAGAACTGGTGGTGTCGGCAGCGTCAGGTTGATCGGGATCTTTTGCGGTCGTCTGCTGCGGCGCAAGCGGCAAACCAGCCACAGAAGATCTGGGCCGAGCCACATCATCATTGCCTCGTGATTGCCCGGGCCCGGCCTCGTCAGGATCTGTCCCCGCCTCAGCCCGGCGAGTCGCTGCCCGCCGCTTGTAGACGACTGGTTGGGCCTCAGGTCGCACGCGGCCCAGGCCAGCGCCAGCCTGCCATCTGCTGGACGGTGATTGGTGCGGACGAGGGGAGTCACTGTGGCAATCCGATTCAGCGCGCCCACCTGCGGCTGTCGCAGTAGATTCGCTGCAAGGCACCGGTCCCGAGGGGAATTCGCTGCACGGCAGCACCTGGGCAGATCCCGAGGGAGATTTGCTCCACAACTTAGGGCACATAAAATATGGATCTGCTGTCGTATTTTCTTCACCATTTGCGACGATTTCTTCACGAATTTTTGCTGCATCACCACAAGACTCATAAAGGCTATTAGTAGTAGGGTTAGTCATATGATCATCACAATTATTAATGCCCCCTTGATCATAGCCAGAGAGGTGAGGTGGTAAAAGCAAGATTTCCTTGCGTAAGAGAGCTCCGGCATTGGGATGTAGATGAGCGAAAGGAAATTTGGTCTCATCGAACACGACATCACGTGAGATGTAAACCCGTCCGGTGGAGATGTCAAGGCACTTGACACCTTTGTGCTGGGCACTATAGCCAAGAAACGCACATTGTTTTGACCTATACATGAGCTTGCGGTTATTGTACGGACGGAGATTTGGCCAACAGGCACATCCAAAAACATGAAGAGATGTGTAGTCTGGTTTGACATGGAGGAGGCGTTCCATAGGTGTTTCATTATTGATGACACGGCTAGGAAGCATGTTGATGATATGGACAGCTGTAAGAAACGCCTCGTCCCAAAATTTGAGGGGCATGGACGCCCCTGCTAGAAGAGCTAAACCGACCTCAACTATGTGTCTATGCTTGCGTTCGGCCGACCCGTTTTGTTGGTGAGCGTGTGGGCATGACACATGGTGGGATATGCCTATGTTTTGGAAGAAGGAATTGAGTTTCTCGTATTCCCCTCCCCAATCGGATTGGACAGCTAGATTTTGCTGTCAAACATCCTTTCAACAAGTGCTTGGAAGTTTTTAAACACTTGAAACACATCGGACCTTTTTTTAAGAAGATAGATCCATGAGAACTTGCTATAGTCATCGATGAAACTCACATAGTAGGTGTATCTACCAACAGAGGAGGGAGCAGGCCCCCACACATCAGAGAAAATCAGTTGCAAAGGCTTAGTGGAGACACTAGTAGATATGGGATATGGTAATTGATGACTTTTGGCACACTGACATGAATCACAAATAGTTTCAATATTTCGCTCACCAACAAACGGGAGCTTATTTTTCCTAAGTAACTTTTCAACTAAGGAAAAAGAGGCATGTCCTAGACGATCGTGCCACCGTGTGGACGAAAGCTTGATAGCACCACAAGCTTGTTTATTGGATCTTCTGAACTTCGAATCAACGGGTAGAGCCCTCGAACGCATCTACCTCGATAAAGAACTTTCCTCGTGGCCTGATCCTTGATCAAAAAGAAATAAGGATGAAACTCGAGAAAAACATGATTGTCAATGGCGATTCTATGAACAGACAGAAGATTTTTATGGGCACTAGGAACATGCAAGATTCTTTTGAGATGTATTTTGTGACTAGGGGTATTAATAATTGAATGACCAATGTGACGAATACCCATACCTTCACCACTGGCCGTATGGATTTGATCCTTGCCATGATATTTTTCCTTCATGGTGACTTTCTCAAGCTCGTTGGTGATGTGGTTTGTGGCACCACTGTCAACATACTAGTTTGTGTCGATCCCATAGGAGCCATCGGCAGCCACAGCCACCTTTTCTTCGTCTTGTGAGGAGTCACCATCATCCTCTTCGTAGCGGTACCAACAATCCTTCGCTGTGTGACCGAGCTTGCCACAAATTTGGCAGCGAGGTAAGTCCGGACGGGATCTGTTGGAGCTGCCGCCACGACGCCCTTTTGCGCTGGCGGAGCGCCCACTGCCACGAGCGTTGTTGGAGTAGCCGCCACTGCCGCCGGATCCGAACCTCCCCTTGCCACGAGAGGAGGCACGAGAGCGAGAGCCACCGCCGCGGCCTCTGGAGGCGGAGTTTGCCGACGACTTGAAGCCGCCGCCGGAGCCGTTGTACTGCGCCATGCGTTGATCAAAATTACTGAGCATGGAAAAGAGTTCATCAAGTGTTACCGGAGTGAAGCGGGCGTCCAGGGCAGAAACGAGGGGCTGGTAGTCCTGGTCTAGCCCATGGATGATGTAGGACATGAGTTCATCGTCCTGGATGGGTTTGCCCGCCGCGGCGAGCTCATCGGCGAGGCCCCTCATGGCGGCGAAGTAGGCGGCCACCGATTGGTTGCCCTTCTGCGCGTTGATCAGCGTTGTACGGATGTTGTTGACGCGTCTGAGTGAGTGCGACGAGAACATGCTCGCCAGCGCCACCCAGAGTTCCCTCGCCGTGGTGATCGCGGTCACCGTGACGAGCACCTCCTTTGAGAGGTTTTGGAGCAGGTATCCCAGGACCTGCTGGTCCTCCCTCACCCAAATTGGATGAAGAGGATTTGGCCCCTCGGTTTCCTTCCCAGCAGCATCTTTGGTGATGTGGGTTTTGGCCGGCTCGGTGGACGTGCCGTCGACGTAGTGGAAGACGCCGGCGCCCCGCAGTTGCGGCGTGATCTGTGTCCGCCATAGGATGTAGTTGGTGCGGGAGAGTTTCTCCGTTACTCCACCGCTGAGCGACAACTGGGAGGAGGAGGTGGAGGAAGACATGGCTGCGCACGGAGATGGGATAGCTAGGGTTTAGTGGAAGAAGATTGCTCTGTATACCATGTGCGGCTTGCGGTAAACGTCTTGCCTTTCCTGGCAGACGTGTTGCGTGTTATATAGCGGGGTTGCGAGCCCAAATACGCGTACAAGTTGGTTAGGAGATTACATCTTGGAAAGGAAGAAAAGCTAGAGATAAAGAAGATAAAGATTACAAGATACTTATCTAACTAACTACTCCTAGTGAACTTCTCCTTGTACACGCAAGGCACGCGCAATATTATCATCATGTTTGACACTAGGAGGTACAGTCATGGAGATCAATGCAGGAAATTAATGTACATCCCAGGTCTAGGGCAAGGTGTCTTGGAGGCCAGCAGCACTTGCCTTGGCCAGAGCGCCACCTTGTCCTTGATCTTCGCAACAAGGTTACTCACGGAGGGTTGGGTGCCCTCGAAGACACAATCGTGTTTGCGATCACTCAAATTAACTTCAGCTACCTTCTTCCTTTTGATATGGGTTGTAGGAATAGGATGAGACAAATCTGACAGGGATGGATCTGCATCCTTTGCTCCAGATTAGCCTTCCTCGGATTTCTCTGTTCCCCCATTTAGTTTGTAAAGACAACTGTTTCTAGTAAGGGCATTCGGAGGGAGACCCCTCTTTAAAAAAAACTTATCTTGCTAAATACTCCCTCTGTATCAAATTATAAGACGTTTTTTGATACAAAGCGAGTATAAAAAAACTCTTATATTTTGACAGAGGGAGTAGAAGAAAAGGTGCATACTATCTTCGCTAGACGTCCGATTACATACACTTGTTATATTTTGCAAGTTGATAGATTAATATAGTTTTCGAGTAAGAAATCACTTATTACTATTTTCTAAGCTGATTAGTATAGGATGGCATGTATTTTGTTGAGCCCGGTGGCTAACAGGTCCAACTGAACACCTTCCAGCAAGAAACTCATTACACATTCCACGTACATTAATGCCTTTTTTAGATTAACACATGAGTGTTAATATGCTCCATCTGACCAAACTAATAATTGCCACCCACTGTGATTGTGTAAGCTACTAATATATCAGCGATAAATGGTGTGTTTGTAGGCTCCAGATTTCTAATGAAAAATTGGAACCAGGGTATTCTGACCTTGATGATCTAAAAAAATGTGTAGGCTCCAACCAGCCAATCTGTGATGATTCCTTCTCTGCCTGCTACCACCAACACCATATTACATCATTTCTTGAAGATAAGAGAAAAATAAAATGACGCAAATATGTTAGCGGTACATATTATGAACGAACCATATTGCGAACAAACCGCTGACAAAACCAAAATATATTATTGTTGTATGAGATGACTTGCTGTTTCATGGCCGTATCCTTCCGCCAACAGTAAGCAGCAATGGTGATGTTCAATTAAAGATTAAGGAGATAACCCCAGAAAATAGTTAGACCGAGGCAAGAAGCCAATCAGGGTCAAAGCCTTTGTGCGTGTTAACGTACTCTGATAAAGAGATTTCACTAGTGGTACTTAACTAACACCCTTGGAAAATCTCTCCATATAGATCAGTATTGTATCGCAAATTGCAATTAGTTATTTCTGGTGACAAACCTACTTCATGTTGATTTAACCCTGTCCAGCTAATGTGCTGTTTGCATACAATGCATGTAACATAGCTAATTGGCATCCAACCATGCCAGGAGCATCGACAGTCACAATAATCTTCATAGCAAGCATCATCCTCCCAGCAGTAGGAACACTTGTCGGAGCCTCTTCTGGATGCTCCATGTCGTTGCCAGGTTGCCCCGACAAGTGCGGTGACATATCAATCCCATACCCCTTTGGGATTGGCGCGGAGTCCGCGGCCAACCTGAGCAGGTACTTCAACCTCATCTGCGACGACACGATTAATCCACCACGGCCAATGGTTGGGGATCCCGGAGGAGAAGATGAGATCATCGACATCTCACTGGAGCACGGCGAGATGCGCGTTTTCAGCCCCGTTAGCTACATATGCTTCGAGTCGAACACCACATTCAGCTGGTCCACAGTAGGGTACGATCTGCAGCTCACGCCCTTCCTTCCGTCACCATCGCGTAACCGCTTCACAGTCATCGGCTGCGACACCGTGGGGCTCATCAGCGGCTACAAAGACACCACAGGCAAGTACAGGGCTGGCTGCTACTCCTACTGTGAGGGCGCCAACAACACGTCTGAAGGTGCGCCATGTGCTGGAATGGGCTGCTGTGAGGCTGCCATCCCCAACAACCTCACCTCCTTGGAGGTCGTGTTTGAGATGGACCAGAGCAAGGTATGGCACTTCAACCCATGCTTCTACGCCATGGTGGCTGAGGTTGGGTGGTACAACTTCAGTCAGCAGGACCTCGTCAGTAGACTTGGGTTCATCGATCAGCGAGCCAAGAAGGGTACCCGCATCGTCGCTGATTGGGCCATTAGGAATGGCTCATGCCCAGAGACGGGAAAGGACAAACCTAAGGACTATGCTTGCATCAGTACAAACAGCTAGTGTATGGCTGCGAACAATGGTCCAGGATACTTATGCCGTTGCTCCGGAGGATATGAGGGCAATCCTTATCTTCTGAACGGCTGTGAAGGTCAAGTATCTACACTAATTCAACTTGTGTACATTCCCCCTCTCCTCTCAAAAACTTTGAAAAGAGTATTTCTGTCTAATTAAAATCAGATATTTGAGTAGTTGGTTTCATTACATGTTGAATCTTTGTCCCGCAGACATATAGTGAACTTGTTTTTTAGTTTGAATCTTCTGAGAGAATGTTTTCCATTATGTACTCAGACATAGACGAGTGCACATTGCGTAAGCAGAACCCCAAGAATGAAGATGTGTATCCATGCAGAAAAGGGGTCTGCCTCAACACACCAGGATCATACGATTGCAAATGCAAGAGACGAACACGACCTGATGGTACAAATTTTGGATGCCGGCCTCTGTTGACTTCAGCTGAAATATTGGCCACTGGTGAGCATCATTTATTTAACAATTGGCCTATATTGATACTTTTATCAACATTAAGATGTGCATTTTAATAACAAACACTCAAGCAACGTAAAAAATATATATGAACTCAGAACACTACTTGGTACTTACAACCAAAAGAAAAATAGTGAACTCCCGATTCATAACAGAAATTTACTACTGTTATTATTAGTTTCTCAAATATATATGTCTGCAGGCCTCAGTGTTTCTGCGACTGTGGTGATGGCCTTAGCATGCTTGCTGCTCATGCAATTTCAAATAAAAAGGCACAAAAGGGAAACAGATGAGTATTTCAGACAAAATGGAGGTCTCAAGTTATATGATGAGATGAGGTCAAGGCAGGTCGACACAATCCGCATACTTACAGAGAAAGAGATAAAGAGAGCCACTGACAACTACAATGAAGATCAAGTTATTGGATGTGGTGGTCATGGTATGGTCTACAGAGGAACTTTGGATGATCAAAAAGAGGTTGCCATAAAGAAGTCCAAAGCAATCAACAATGCTTGGAGAGAAGAATTTGTCAATGAGATAATAATCTTGTCACAAATCAATCACCGACACATTGTGAGGTTACTAGGCTGTTGTCTGAATGTAGATGTCCCGATGTTGGTCTAGGGGAGATGACAGGCCAGCGATGAAGGAAGTTGCAGAGAGACTAGAGATGATGAGGAGACTCCAGTTGCACGAAGCCAGTGCTCATGAAGACAATCAGTGTGTGTATAACTACGGAGGATCATCTTCGGTTGTTGTCCCCTTTGATGAGGCAACACGCGGGACAATCGACATGTCCGAGCTGGTCGAAGATCTTGCGAGGTGATGTTTGGAATCTTGTATACAGAGTTAGTTCTTTGGTTTGTGTTACGCAAAACTAAACCACAGCCACCGTTACGATTGCGAAGTGTAATAAGTTAAACCTGTTCATGGAGCAATTATCCTGACATTCGGTCTGGCATGCTGGAGAAATCGCCAAACTTGGCATTTCAAGGTATGCAACATGTACATAATGTGTGCCTGCTGTATAGTTTGACCATGGCCATAATGTGTGTCTAGTGTGAACTGTCCCCATTCTGAACTCTGAAGATATATTCAGCTATGTGACGCGATACTGAATCGAAGTTTACCTGTGGTGAGCGTGGAATGGATCCCCTTGTGTTGGCGCGGCTCGATCCGCTCCCCAGATCCAAACGCGAGCCGGCGACCAGCCGCCGCCGAGCAGAATCGCGGCCGTCGCGACGAACCGGTTCGAATTCACCAGCACCGGCGTTCACCACGGGTCGCCGCGCCGCACGGACCTCTCCCGCCGAGTCCGCGGGACGGAGCCTCGGCGCCGGAAGCCCGCGGCTACGGGAGGAACCGCGTGGCCACCGCCGCTGCTGACGTGGACGCTCGCTGAAGCCTCCCTCCCTCCCTCCATCCCTGCCGCAGAGCCCTCCCGTCGAATCCGCGTCTGAGTTCGGAGCCGGAAGCCCGCGCTACTCCTGCCGCACCAATGCGGACGTTCGCTGAAGCCACCCGCCGGGGGCCGCCGCCCGTCCGGCACGTCGGCAGTCGGCACGGCGGCGGGGTGGGGGCCCGTCCGGCGGCTTGGGCAAGGGACTCTCGCCCGCTCGCTCTAGTGAGCGGTGAAAAGGCGTATTCTTGACTTCGAAGCGTACTCTCTTTTACCGTTTTCCATACTGCTTTGTTCAAAAAACAATTGGAAGAAGAAGAACCAACAGATCTTATACAATACCTACCTGCATATGCCCTTCAATGGCACAAAACATTTTTCTTGAATTATTAATTTAATTTTATATTTTATAAACATTTCAAAGATACATGATTAACATTATTTTCAAACATATATATTTCCATGTCTATTTTTGTCATATATATTTTACATTTTCTGTATACATTAGGAGCATTTTTTGTTACACATTTAACATTTTTCAATAGATATTAACTTTTTTCAAATATATTTTTTAGTATCTTCTTTATTTCTCACACATTGTATATCTTTTGTATACAATAGGAACATTTTTATATACTTTTAAAAAATTTCAGATACATGATTACCATTTTTTCCTATATATGATGTCTATTTTTTTCATACATGTTTAAAAAAATTAAATGTACGATTAACATTTTAAAGATTTTTTCCAAAAATATGTAATATTATTTTTGAATTATATATGTATTTAGAATATTTCGAAATATAAGAAAGGTAAATGAGAAAGCAAAGAAAATGTGAAAAAATGGAAGGAAGAAACAAAAAATAAACCCATGCGTGCATGTGGTAGCTCACTGGTCCATATGAGACGTCCGCTTTATAGTCGCACGCTGGGGCCGTTGTCGCAAGTGCTTGAGATGAGGCGTGTGTGTGTCTTGCGTCAAGCGAGAATAGCCGCTCCCCTTGTGGTGCACCGATCTCCGTAATGTTTCTTAAACATTAAAATTTTATGTTATTCAGTGAGAATATAAATGCAATAGATATTTATAATGGTGTATCAAAAGTTAGATCCAAACTCAGAATAGCTAATGCAAATCAGGCCTAGAATTCGGCACATTTATTTTTGATGAATTTGTCATTTTTGTTTCTCATACTATTTTTCACATTTGAATATGAAATTTCATAGCATGATGGATTCTTGTTTTTACTATGGCGTTATTTATTCCCAGAAAATATTCAACACATGCAAATATGGTAATTTTAATTTCCATGCAAAAAGGATAATTTTGATTGGTTTTTTTTTGAGACAATAGGTTGATTTTGATTGGGTATACTGTTTACGATGGTATCCAGCGTGAAGAAGATAGGAGCACAAAAGCATAAAAATAGAGTTAAAAGAATCGATTCCATTCCATCTTGATGCACCATAATCATTAATTCATAATAATCATAGATTGTTTTTTATTGAGCATCTCTCAATTAAATTAGCAACAACAACAACAACAACAACAACAACAACAACAACAACAACAAATTGATACTCAAAAAAAGAAATAATAACAAATTGCTACTACCTTTCTTTTTCGAGAGTACGCGAAACGTGTACCATATTTTTATCAGTCGTCTCTCTACATACAGCAACCCTATCCCCAAGCCAAGCGCCCGGTAAGCCTGCCCACACCAATAACAATGACCCTCAAATGCCTCCACTGCACAATACATACGGTGCACACACCCATATTTCCTATGCGAAGTCCCAAAGCCGCCATCCGTGCCCGCACCGCGATAGCACCAAACGTTTTTACAATCTACAAAATCATCCCTCGCTCCTGGTCTCCTCATGCTCCTCGATACAAGGAGTGTTGATATGCTCCAGCTGACCAAACTAAAAGTCCCCAGCCTCTGACAATGCAAGCCAACACATTGCGAATCAGAGTGGATGTGAAGGCTCTACAAATTTCTTCTTTTCTAATGAGAAGTTGGAACCAGAGTGTTCTCACCTTGCTGACTTTATATAGCAAATATAGGCTCCAGCACGCCAATCGGCGATGATTCCTTCGCCTGTATGTTACCACCAACGCCAGATCATCTCGCTTCCTGAAAATAAGAAAAAACAAAACGAGGTAAACAAAGGAAAGGGAAAATGCCAGGAAAGAACCAAACCATTGACAGAACCATGGATGACTTGCTATCTTCATGGCCTAAATCTTCCTCCAACAGTCAGCATCAACACTGATGTGCAATTAAATAATAAGGCAACAACTCCAAATAAAGAATTAAGACAAAGGCAACACAAACACACAATCAAGGTCGAAGCCTATGTGCGTGTTAACGTACACTCTGATATAGTAACGTCACTTGTAGTAGTAGTTAACTGGCACTCTTGGAAATTCTCTCCTGAAAGAATATAAGATGGATGCAATTGTAGCGTGCCCATGTAGGGGAGACCAGGACCTTCTCTAACATCTCCCATGAATAACTACATATGATCAGTATTTACTTTTCTGCGGAGACAAACCTGCCACACACTGATATAACCCGGGTTAGCTAATGCTCTGTTTGCATACACGTAGAATGAGTTAACATCCAAACATGCCAGGAGCACCAACAGCCCTGCTAGCTTTCATAGTATGCATCTCCTTTCCAGCGGCTGGAGCCTCTTCCGAGCGCTCCATGTCATTGCCCGGCTGCGCTGACAAGTGCGGCGATGTGCCCATCCCATACCCCTTCGGCATTGGGGGGCACTGCGCCACGACCAGGCTGAACAGCTACTTCAACCTCACCTGCGACGGCACGTTTGATCCACCTCGGCCAATGGTTGGAGATCGCGAGGCAATAGTTGAGGTTGCCAGCATCTCACTAGAGCATGGTGAGATGCGTGTGCTCAGCCCCGTCAACCACATCTGCTTCACGTCAAATAGCACATCCACCAAGTTGGCCGATGGGTATGATCTGCAGCCCACGCCCTTCATCCCGTCACCATCGCGCAACCGCTTCACAGTCATCGGCTGCAACACCCTGGGACTCATCACTGGCTACAAGGACACCGCCAGCCAGTACGTGGCTGGCTGCTACTCCTACTGTGATGGTGTCAACAACACGTCCGACGGCGCGCCATGTGCTGGGATGGGTTGCTGTGAGGCTGCCATCCCAGCCAATCTCACCACCTTCGGGGTCGTGTTTCAGATGAACCAGAGCAAGGTATGGGACTTCAACCCGTGCTTCTACGCCATGGTGGCCGAGGTTGGGTGGTACAATTTCAGGCAGCAGGACCTCGTTGGTAGCCTTGGGTTTATCAATGATCGGGCACAGAGGGGTGCCCCCATCGTCGCTGACTGGGCCATTAAGAATGGCTCTTGCCCGGAGGAGGGGAAGGACGCACCTAGTGACTATGCCTGCATCAGTGCAAACAGCTACTGCAAGGCCGCGAACAATGGTCCAGGGTACCTCTGCCAGTGCTCCAAAGGATATGAGGGCAATCCTTATCTTCTGAATGGCTGTCAAGGTTCAATATTTACTCAGATATAACTTGTGTAGATTTCCAGGGATATCACTCTCAAAACTGATGGAACTCTAAACAATATTCAGTGTTACTTAAACTAAATACACTTCCACGAAACAGTATGGAAACTCACCAGTAGCTTGGTTCCAAATTTCACCTTGTATAGCAACTCCAACTGTTGGTTTCAACAGAAGTCTTCCAACACTTTTGGGCATACACACGAGTGCCTGGCAGCACTTGTATAATCATATTGGGGTTTCCAGCACACCTCAGTGTAGTACTGTGCAATATTACTTTGAAAATTTTTACGGAAAGCCAAGCTACAGCATTACAAAGTGAATTCATTACTTGAATCTGTGACTTTTTAAACCGCTATTAATGAAAGTAATATAGTAATTTATGTTTAATTTTATGCTTCTAAGTGTGCTTTCGTTAATATCTTCAGACACAAATGAGTGTGCATTGCGTAAGCAGGACCCCAAGTATGAAGATTTGTATCCGTGCAGAAAAGGGGCCTGCCACAACATACCAGGAAGCTACTTATGCAAATGCAAACCAGGAAAAAGATCTGACAGTACAAATTTTGGATGTCGATCATTGCATTCTCCAGCTGACAAAATGGTTATTGGTAAGCACAATTTATGTAAACCGTTTATTTCTGTTCATGCTTTCACCTCCATTTAGATGTGTATTGCCATAACAAACATCCTGTAACAGTATAAAAATATTAATTCTGAACACTTCTTACAAGTTATTACGACCAAAAGAAAAATAGAAGTCCAAATTCTAATAAAAATTTACTAGTACCAGTTTCATGTATTGGTAAGAACTATACTGTTTATTACAATGTTCCGACGAGAAGAAGAAAAAAAATGTTAAAAACAATGGTTTCCGGGCACCATGAAACCATCCATTCACTCATAATAAGTGTATATTCTTTTGCCGGGCACGATATGGCCAGCAAGGTTAGATCTACAACTGCTACTACAAAAGCAACTCCTAATTCATCAACTAGCAACCAACAGCAAACTGCTACTGTCAGGAACGATCTACATAGAGTACATGAGCAACCCAACCCAAGCGCCCCACACCAACAAAAATAGGGAATGGCTAGAAATCAGTCAGCTGAGTTTTTCATCTCTGGTCGATTTTTCAGCCGTTGGATGCGAAATCAAGGGTCTGCAGTTCATCTTCAACCTCCACCAAATGCCTCGACCACACAATAGCCATTGCAACCAATCAATAATAATCAATCATCAGGAACTATACATACTATGCGCACAACTCGATTTCCTAGCCGAAGCTCGAGGACCGGCCCCAGAAGCCGCAGCCCTTCGAGGTGTCAGCACTGTTCCGCGCTGCACCGCCGCAATGGCACTATTTTTTTTAACAATCTACAGGGAACTCATCTCTCGCTCCTGGTCTGCTCATGCTCCTCAATAGTCAATATGATGAGTGTTGTCTGACCAAATTAACAGTCACCAGCCTCTGAGAATGCAAGCCAACACATTGGCAAATCAAGAAAACTCATCACTCACTCCTGGTTTTCGCATGCTTCTCAATACATGAATGTTGATATGATCCAGCTGACCAAAATAAAAGTCCCCATCCAGCACAAGAGTGTATGTGTATGCTAAATAATTGTTTTTTTCTAATACATAAAAGTCGGAACCGGGGTGTTCTCACCTTGTTGATTTTTTTTAAATGTGTAGGCTTCAATGAGCCAATCTACAATGATTCATCCTCCGCCACGTTACCACCGACACCAAACCATCTCATTTCCTGGAAAAGATAGAAAATCTCAGATGAGGGGTGTGAGACCATTGACAAAAGCAGCAACTCGGAATAAAGAATTAAGAGTAAGGCAAACACACAATCACGGTCAAAGTCTCACACTCTGATATAGGGATACCACTTGTAGTAGTTAACTGACACCATTGGAGATTCTCTCAGATGAATAATTGTACACAATCAGGATCCTATGGCAACTTGCAATTTTTCTTTTGCAGAGACAAGCATACCACATACTGATTTAGCTGGGTTAGCTAATGTGCTGTTTGCATACATGTAACATCTCCTTTACAGCAATGGCAGCAGCCCTGCTAGTTTTCATAGTATGCACCTCCTTTCCAGTAATGGCAGCAGCGGCCGGAGCCACATTCGACGGCTCCATTTCGTTGCCAGGCTGCCCTGACAAGCACGGCGACGTGCCCATCCCATACCCCTTCAGCATTGGGGTAGACTGCGGCGCGAGCAGCCGGAACAGCTCCTTCAACCTCATCTGCAACGGCAAAACCGATCCACCACGGCTAATGGTTGGTCATCCCGAAGCAGTAGCTGAGCTCGCAGACATCTCACTGGAGCACAGCGAGATGCGCGTGCTCAGCCCTGTCAGCCACATCTGCTTCAAGTCAAACATCACATTCACCAAGTTCACCAGAGGGTATGAAATGCAGGACACACCCTTCCTCCCCTCCCCATGGCGCAACCACTTCATAGTCATCGGCTGTAACACCCTGGGGCTCATCGGCAGTTACAAGGGCGCCGCAAGCCAGTACGTGGCGGGCTGGTACTCCTACTGCGATGGTGTCAACAACACGTCGGATGGCGCACCATGTGCTGGGATGGGCTGCTGCGAGGCTGCCATCCCAGCCAACCTCACCACCTTTGAGGTCATTTCTGAGATGAACCAGAGCAAGGTATGGGGCTTCAACCTGTGCTTCTACACCATAGTGGCCGAGGTTGGGTGGTACAATTTCAGGCAGCAGGACCTCATCGGCAGCCTTGGGTTTATCAATGATCGAGCCCTGGGGGGTGTTGCCAAGAATGGCTCATGCCCAGAGGAGGGGAAGGACACACCTAATGACTGCGCCTGCATCTGTGCAAACAGCCACTGCATGGCTACAAACAATGGTCCAGGGTACTTATGCCAGTGCTCCAAAGGATATGAGGGAAATCCTTATCTTCTGAATGGCTGCCAAGGTTAGATATTTACTCTAATATAACTTGTGTAGATTTCTAAGGATATTACTCTAAAAACTGATGGCACTCTAAACCATACTCAGTGTTAATTAGACTAAATACACTTCCATGAAACATCTGTATGGAATCTCACCAGTAGGTGGATTGCGAATTTCACCTTGTGTAGCAACTCCAACTGTTAGTTTCAACAGAATTCTTCAAGACTTGTGCATACAGGCGAGCGCCTGGCAGCACTCACATAATCGTATTTGGTTCCCAGCAGTGGGAACACTTGCCGGAACCTCGGTGTAGTATTGGCAAAAACAATGTGAACTTTTCTGGTGTAAATTATTAACACGTACTGTAATATTAAGTCGAGAAAAATTACAGAAAGCCAAGCTACAGCATTACAGAGTGAATTCTTTACTTGAATATATTACTTTTTAAATAACTCTTAATGAAATTAATATAGTCATTCGTGTTTAATTTGATGCGTCTAATTGCTTTCGTTAATATCTTCAGACACAGATGAGTGTGCATTGCGTAAGCAGGACCCCAAGTATGAAGATTTGTATCCGTGCAGAAAAGGGGTCTGCCACAACACACCAGGAAGCTATTTATGCAAATGCAAGACAGGAAATAGATCTGGCGGTACAAATTTTCGGTGCAAATCTCTGCATTCACCAACTGAGAAATTGGTTATTGGTAAGCAGCATTTATATAAGTGGTTTATCTCTGTTCATGCTTTGTGTGTTTCCCTAACAAACATCATGTAATTGAAACAAAATGTTAAATCTGAACACTACTTACAAGTTGCAACCAGAAGGAAAATAGCAAAGTCCAAATTCTAATATAAATTTACAAGCACCCGTTCCTCCAAAATATATTACTGCAGGCCTCAGTGTTTATGTTTCTGCAACTGTGGTGATGGCCTTCACATGCATGTTGCTCATGCAATTTCAAAGAAAAAGGCACAAGAGGGAGAACGATGAGTATTTCAAACAAAATGGAGGTCTCAAGTTATATGATGAGATGAGGTCAAGGCATGTCGACACAATCCGCATACTTACAGAGAAAGAGACAAATAGAGCCACCGACAACTACAATGAAAATCGAGTTATTGGATGTGGTGATCATGGTATGGTCTACAGAGGAACTTGCATTTAGTTATTTCTGGTGACAAATCTACTTCATATTGATATAACCTGTTTGCATACATGTAGCATGGCTAATTGGTATCCAATTATGGCAGGTGTGTCGACAGTCATGGTGATCTTCATAGCAAGCATCTTCTTCCCAGCAGTGGGAACACTTGCCGGAGCCTCTTCTGGACGGTCCACATTGTTGCCAGATTGCCCTGACAAGTGCGGCAACGTATCCATCCCATACCCCTTCGGGATTGGCGCGCACTGTGCTGCAATCAGCCTGAACAGCTACTTCAACCTCGATTGTGACAGCACGGTCGATCCACCAAGGCCAACTGCCGGTGGTTCAGAAGATACAGTTGAGATCGCCGACATCTCACTGAAGCATGGCGAGATGCGCGTATACAGCCCCGTCAACCACATATGTTTCACCTCGAACACCACATTCACCAAGTTCACCACATGGTACGATCTGAAGCACACGCCCTTCCTCCCGTCACCGTCACGCAACCATTTCACAGTCATTGGCTGTGACACCCTAGGGCTCATCACCGGCTACAAAGAAACCGCAGGCCAGTATGTGACTGGCTGCTACTCGAACTGCGAGGGCATCAACAGCACGTCTGAGGGCGCGCCATGCGCTGGGATGGGCTGCTGTGAGGTTGCCATCCCCACCAATCTCATCTCCTTGGAGATCATATTTGAGATGAAGCAGAGCAGGGTATCAAACTTCAACCCATGCTTCTACTCCATGGTGGCTGAGATTGGGTGGTGCACCTTCAGGCAGCAGGACCTCAACGGCGTACTTGGGTTCATCGATGGTCGAGCGAAGAGGGGTGCCCCCGTTGTCGTCGACTGGGCCATTAGGAATGGTTCATGCCCACAGAAGGGGAATGCCACACCTACTGACTATGCTTGCATCAGTGCAAACAGCTATTGCATGGCCCCTAACAATGGTCCAGGATACTTATGCCAGTGCTCTGGAGGATATGAGGGCAATCCTTATCTTCTTAACGGCTGTCAAGGTTGAGTATTTACTTTACTTCAACTTTTGTAGATTTCCATGGATACTACACTAAATACTGATGGAACTATAAACAATATCCAATGTTAGTTAAGCCGAGATAAACTTTCATAAAACATCTATATGAAGACTTTCCAACATGTGGGTTGCGATTTTTACCTAATGTAGCTTTGATTTCCGCCACACCTTAACAAAGAACTGGCAAACATCTTTTTTCCTGATGTAAGTTGGTAATGCACGGTTGTAATATTAATTTCGAAGATGTTATGTGAAGCATAGTTGCAGCATTGCATATTGAATTGAAAACATGGTTTCATTACTTCTTGAATCTTTCTTTAGCCAACATGCAATAGTGAAAGCATAGTGAATTCATGTTTCAGATTTACTCTTCTGAGTGGATGTTTCCAATGTTATCTTCAGACATAGACGAGTGCACATTGCGTAACCAGGACCCCAAGTATGAAGATTTGTATCCATGTAGACAAGGGGTCTGTAACAACACACCCGGGAACTACTCTTGCATATGCAAGAGAGGAACACGACCTGATGGTACAAAATTTGGATGCCGATCTCTGTTGTCTTCAGATCAAAAATTGGTCATTGGTACGCATCATTTATTCAAACAGTTAACCCCTTTTCATACGGCAATTGCTTTTGGAGGTCGAGCTAGATGGAGGCCTCCAAATGCAAATTTCAAAATTCTTGAAAATTCATAATTTTACATTTCAAGAAAATCTGAAAGAAAAATACAGAGATAGATGAAGGCATAGTACACAAGTGTGTAAATTTTCAAGATGAAATACCTTGAAATGAGGGCTGTGCAAAAAAGACAAATTTGAGGCTTTTTAACGCATGATACTATTCATCCTCCCAGACCATGATTTTGTCTTTTTTTGTACAGGTCGCATTTCAAAGTATTTCATCCTGAAATTTTACATACATGTTTTTTAGAAAAGGAGATCATCCCCCGGCCTCTGCATCCGAAAGATGCATGCATACATACTCCTCACATCATTGTTTACTTGTACAATTCTTTTTAGAATTTTTTAAACCGAAATATTTCAATTTTGATTTTTTTTTAAATCGGCCAAAGCGCCATTCTCCCTTTCATACTTCTATTTAAATTAACATATGCATTGTAATAACTAACACTCATGGAACAATAACAAAAATATTACTTATACAACCAAAAAAATAGTGAGCTCAAAGTTTGTTATAGAACTATAATAAGTTTCTGAAAAATATACATTTGCAGGGCTCAGTATTTCTGCAACTTTGGTGATGGCTTTAGCATGCTTGCTACTCATGCAATTTCAAATTAAAAGGCACAAGAGGGAGAGAGATGAGTATTTCAGACAAAATGGAGGTCTCAAGTTATATGATGAGATGAGGTCAAAGCAGGTTGACACAATCCGCATACTTACGGAGAAAGAGATAAAGAGAGCCACTGACAACTACAATGAAGATCGAGTTATTGGATGTGATGGTCATGGTATGGTCTACAGAGGAACTTTGGATGATCAAAAAGAGGTCGCCATAAAGAAGTCCAAAGCAGTCAATGATGATTGGAGAGAAGAATTTGTCAATGAGATTATAATCTTGTCACAAATCAATCACCGAAACATTGTGAGGTTACTAGGCTGTTGTCTGGATGTAGATGTCCCAATGCTGGTCTATGAGTTTGTCTCCCATGGTACTCTATCCCAGTTCCTTCACGGTGCTGAACTGCTGATCGTAGATTGCCAATCCCCCTTGCTATTCGCCTGAAGATTGCTACACAGTCAGCAGAAGCTCTAGCTTACTTACATTCGTCCACATCTCGCACAATCCTACATGGGGATGTCAAATCTGCCAACATTCTCTTGGATGACAAACTCAATGCAAAGGTTGCTGATTTCGGAGCATCGGCACTTAAGTCCATGGATGAAAGTGAGTTCATCATGTTTGTCCATGGAACACTGGGATACCTTGACCCTGAGAGCTTTATCAGCCATCTTCTCACCGAGAAAAGTGACGTATACAGTTTCGGGGTGGTTCTTCTGGAGCTAATGACACGAAAGAGGGCTATATATACCGATAACTTTAATGGAAAGCACTCACTGTCGTATAGTTTTCCCTTGATGTTTCAGCGGAAGACGCACCACGTTATGCTGGACTCTGAAATTACAGATGACGCGAGTATGGTGGTCCTTGAGAACATGGGTGAACTCGCAGTTCACTGCCTTAGCCAGAGGGGAGATGACAGGCCAACAATGAAGGAAGTTGCAGAGAGACTAGAGATGATGAGGAGACTCTATTCACACGCCACCAGTGCTTGTGAACATAACTGCTTTGCACGTAGTTATGGAGCATCACCTTCAGTGGCTGTCCCTTTGGACGAGACAACACGTGGGACTATCGATATGTCTGAGCTGGTTGAAGATCTTGCAAGATGATGTTTGTATTTGATGCACAGTCAATTCTTTTGTTTGGGATATGCAACACTAAATATTTAACCCACCCATTGTTGTAATAAGTTAGCCAGTTTATGGAGAAATAATCCTAACATTTGATTTGACATTGTGGAAAAATCACCACATACGCCATTGTTTCTTTCTTTGGTAGAACACTTACACCATTGTAGTAAATTTGTGAGGAACGAGCTTTGGATGTGTATGGTCCAATTAAGCAGCCTTTGACTGTCAGCATTTTGCTCCAAGTGTCATGTTCTAATGGCTCAAACTAACTTCAATTGGCATTTTGGAAAGAAAAAGAAACTTTAGCGGGCGTCGTCCGCCAGAATTCATGCTTACTTTTGTAGATCGAAATAAAACGCATGCTTGGTAAATGAAAACTTCAGCTGGCACACAACCAATGGTCCTGAAGACAACAGCTATGCAGATAATTAACAATGGAGGATCATCTTCAGTTGTTGTCTCGTTCGACAAGGGAACACACAGGACCACCAACATGTCCAAACTGATTGGTATCTTCCAAGGTGATGTTTGTAATCTTGTATGCACAGTTCGTTCTTTGGTTTGTGGCATACAAAACTAAACCCAGCCATTGTTGGATGATTGTGAATTGTAATAAGGTAACCCTGCGCCTATTTTGGCCATTTAGCTTGAACTCTGAACTCTGAAGATAAGTGTTCACAGTCTGAACTCTGAAGATATATTCAGCTATGCAACACAATACTGAATTTACTGGTTCCACTACTGAATCAAAATTTACCTGTGCTGGGTCTGGAGTGGATCCCCTTCGTTTCGCGCGGCTCCAAGGTCCAATCGTGGGCTGCCGAGCAGGCTCGCCACCGTTGCGACGTACCGACCCAAACTCACCAGCATCGGTCGCCGCGCGGCACGAACCCCTCCTTGGTCAAGGCCGTCGTGATTTGCGCGACGTAGCCTTCACGCCGGAATCGCGCAGAGGCGTAATAGAGTCGCCGCGTGGCCCCGGCCGCTGCTGCTGACGCCGGAATCCCGCAGCGCCCTCCCGTCGAGTCCCCGTCTTGGTTTAAGAGTACTTTAGAAAATGGTTCAAGTTCTACCGAGTTCGTATTTTCGAGCTAATTTTTTAACCCTGCGTCCGAATGCAGCAAATGATATGGCGTTGGAAAGCTTGAACAAATGCGAAACTTTTTGGTATGTATTATTTCTTCCAATTCTTTACGGTTTTAAGTCAGTTTCGAAAATGGCGAAAAATGTATTTTTGCCATAATTTCTACAAACTTTATCGGAATGGGGCAAATAATATACCGCTGAAAGCTATAGAAAATGCGAAACTTTTTCATGTTGATGGTTTTCTCTGATTCCTAGCCGTTTTCAAGTAATTTCGAAAATGGCGGGATTATGCGTTCTGCCTTTATCGCGAAACAGATTCTTCGAAAATGCACCGCGTGAAGAACCTGAACTTCTCAGCGTGTGTGCTTGAACTTCACTCTTTTTTTCACAGGATTTTTTTGCTCTTAGCTCTCCATCCACTACTCGTAGCTCTCCATCCACTCACCGGAATTGAGCAAGTGATATACCGATGGAAAGATGCTGTAAACACGCTACTTTCCCGTGTTGATCATTTTTTCATACTCGCGATGATTTTAAAAGTTTTTCATCTCAAATTCATTCATTATAGTAGTCGAACTTCGTGCTATTTTCACGTTAAACTTCTGTGACGTATTTTCGTTTTTAATTTTCCCATCCATTTTCGTTAGTGTTACACAAATGATATTCTCTTTGTACAAACCTCTCTCACAATATATTTTTTAACTTTCTCCGACCGAGGACTTGAATTTACACAAATGATATTCCTGTTGTTTTGAAGTAAATTAGACAAATGACGAGATCATGATTTATGCCTTCATTGCGAGTGGAAACGCACTGCGTGAAGTAGTTGAACTTCTCGGGCATGTTTGTTTGACCCTCACTTTGTTTTTGACTTGTTGTTTTTTGCACTGCGTGAAGTAGTTGAACTTTTGGGGCATGTCTATCTGAACTTCACTCTGTTTCACTTTATTGTATTTTTCCTATATGAAATACACATCATGGAGTACATGAACTTCCGGTTGTTATCACTTTGAACTTCTCTCTGGTTTGAGAGAATTATTTTAAAACACAAAAAACAACATATTTTGGACATCTAAATACACGGTGAACCTCTCTCGCAAGATTTTTTTGAACTTTTACTCGTCGAGCACTTGAACTTCTAGCAACCTTTTTTTCGTTTATGAGTTGTTTTTAAAAGTGCAAAAAATGATGTTGTGTTTTTTATTTTTTGAACAGGTAAATCCTAGGTTTTAATAAACTTCGAACTTCTCTGTTATTTCAATATGAACTTCACTTTTTATATTTTGAGTAAAGAATTGTATTCGATTTTTATACGGGAAAAATCGAACATGGAAATATAAGGTGAACCTCTCTCACAAGAATTTCGAACTTCCCCGGACAGAGCACTTGAACTTCTTTCAACAAACCTTTTAAGCTTTTATTTTTCTATACTTTTATTCTCACCGGAAATGCATTCCTTGCAGTAATTGAACTTCTAGTTGTTTCACTATGAACTTATGCCACATTTTTGTGTATACGTCGAATTACACGCAATTGAAGGATGGACGTCATTTTTTGCCATTTTTTAAAACATGTAATTGGAGGTCGGACGTCCCGTTATGAACCGTGCACGGAGGTGCACGTGAACTTCTTGCAACAAATCTGAGTTTTTTTATATACTTCGAACTTCTCTGCTATTTTATTTTCAACCTCTTAGTCATATTCTTACAAAGGAAATATGTTTTTAAATAAGCATCAAACATTCTTTTTAAAAATTGAACTTCATTGTTTTATTTTTCATAGAAACGGTAATAATTTGAGTTTCACATATACATCAAATTACTCCTCTTTTTTAATTTGAACTTCATCATTTTTATTCTTTAGCAACAAGGAAAATCTGAGTTTTTTTATAAATATGGAACTTCTCTATTTTTATAATTTGGACTTCTTGGTTTATTCTTTCAGTGATGGCAAAATCTTAGTTTAGTTCCGTTATTTAAATTTGAACTTCTAGAGTTTTTTTATAAATGCTGATAATCCCGTTTTTTATGATTTTTTGAGCTGCTCTATGTTTGAAATTCAAACATCTTATTTTTATTACAAGCGGTGAAATAGTCGTTTCAAAGTGCTCTCTTATTTTTGTACTATTGTGTTATTTTTGTCTGAACTTCTTATGTTCTTCCCGTCAACAGATTCAAATTTTCCATTTTTTATACATTGAAATATTGCTTTATTTTTATTTTGAACTTCTTGATTCCATTCTTTAATAATGAGGAAAATCATAGCTTCTATAATTATGAAACTTCTCCATATTTTTAATTTGGACTTCTTGGTTTTATTTCTTGGTAGTAGAAAATATTCTAGTCTTGTAATAAACATCAAACCACTTTAATAACCGAACATTTCGTAGGATTTTTGCAAAGAGTAAAATCTGAGTTTTTATAAACATCATACCACTCCATTTTTTATTTTGGACTTCTTGGTTTTAGAGAATAAGTAAAGTTTGAACTACTCATTTTATTAAAGTTGAACTTCTGAGTTTTCTTTTTTGTTATGATTGGGGGAAATAAAAACTAAACATCAAACACATTTTTTGTGTACTAAGCACACACACGCACATCACATCCACAAAATTTTTTGGTGGTCAAATGAAAAAGGTTACAGTCCCACAGGCATTAACAATCGAACTTCCTTGAATTTTTTAGCATAATACATGAACTTCTCATGTAAAAAATTGTTTTGGCTTTGATACACGAGGTAATTCTTAGCTTATCTCCCTCACGAGAAGAACATTCTTTTTCTATTAATGTTTTTGAAGTGATCTTCCTAGACTTGATTTTTGTTTATGCTCTTTTAAATTTGTTTGTCACTTCATGTTCTAATAATTCACAAATCTCCCATGTTTTTCCCTTGCATGTTGAAATTATTTGAACTTGCTGAGATACACATAACACATAACACAGTTGCCCTTCTTGAACACGACATCTTGACCTTCACTTATAGAAATTTAAGCATAGTAGTACAAGACAAACAGTGCAATCTTTGCATCCATTTTTTCTTTGAAAGTTGTATCCATTTTTTGACATGGCAACATGGGTGAAGGGGCTCGTCAAATCGGGCATCGGTCAGTGGTAGTAGCAGAAGGTGGTTGTCTTCTTTTAGATCGATGCAATTGTGTTGGTTTCGAAGAGGAGCGGCAATTTTTTTTATTCCTCACCTCAATTTTTTCATTCTTCTTTTACTCGAAAACATATGTGAATGTTGCACCATGCTCATGTAGAGTACTATCAGGGGTAGGGAGATGAGCTAAGAAAAACATGTTTTCATCTCAAAATAATGATCTTGTCACACATGATGGACTGAACCTCTCCAATCCCACAATTTGAACTTCAAAAACACAAAACAGAAAATAGCATACACAACTCAGCAACACAAAAATAAAAATCTTATTTTTTTCCATAGGAGTTCATTTCTTTTGCATGCCTCCTCTCTGCATATGAATTCCATCTGCATCTAAAAAACGGTCGACTTGGGTGTGCTTGCGTCTTCTCTGGTGTCTAGCAGGGCATGAGAGAAGGGGTCAGAGGGGAAGTGACAGGCCAGATGCACTGGTGCTCGGAGAAGGTTAGGTTGGCGAAGGACCCTCGGCAGATACGGTGACCCTTGAGGTGCTCCTCGCCGGAGACAGATGAAGCGCTGGGAGATATTCTCCTCGGCGACATTTTTTCTGCTGGGAGCACGCGTAAGGGGCGTCGTCATGGAGGAGAGCTCCAGCAGCGACATCCAGCGAGAAGCAATGGGTGGAGCAGGGATTCAGTCGGTTGGGTGAGTGGTCGCCGGTGAGTCCCGCACGGCGGCGGATGGTCGCCGGCAGGCCCCGCCCCGGTGGCCATGGAGGCGTGGCGGCGCGCATCCAGTGCAATAGAGGAAGCGGCGGCACGGATCCCGGCCATTGGAGGCGCGGTGGCGCGGATCCAGGGCAATGGAGGAGCGGCGGCACGGATCCGGGCCATTGGAGGCGCGGCGGCACCGATCCAGGGCCTTTGTTGGTGGCGCGATGCAGCAGGTCTCCCGCGGCGGCGGGGCCTCCTGTTGGGTGGGGAAGGGGTGGCGGCTGCGTCGCCGGTTGGTGGCGAGGCGGCGGCGACGATGTCTCCGGTCGCCGGTTGGGGGCAGATCAGGGTGGGTGGTGCATGGGTTGGGGAGATCGGGGTGGGTGGAGCGGGGGTTGGGGAGACCGGGGTGGGTTGTGTGGGATCTGACTTTTTTTTGTTTTGATGAGTTCGGGAGGATCCGGTCAGCCCTATATAGGGCGCTCCGTCATTCAAATAGTTATTCTAATCCAGGATTAGAATAGTGTTACTCTATTTATACATACATATATATATATATAGGACAAATGTTTCCTACAAGCATTGATAGTTACGACCACTTGCGTTTTGTATGTTGTATGTAGTATCTATCGAAATCAAGAGTAAGTATGTGTAGTATGTATTATATAACAATGATTAGGTAGTATATATACTAATTTTTAGGTAGTATGTACCATGTTTTGAGTATGCTCTTTTTTACGTACAAATATGTACGTATTTCATAAATATAACAAAAACTATGGGCTCATATGCAATTTTTTCATGTAACTTGCTTTGAAATATCTTAGATATATTATATGAACATATTTAAAATAATAAAATAGTATATATAGTATCACATGGTAGTATATGAGATATATGGGGTAACTACCATCCGGTGGTAGGATGGATTTTCCCTATATATATATATATATGTATATATGCACTATATTATCCGGACTAGTATTACAAATTGTATTAGGATTCAATCGCGAGAGCAGCTTTACATACAAGACAGATGAATCTCCTCTGTACTGATCAATTGTGGTAAGACGTACATATACTACTCCCTCCGTCCGAGAAAAGTTGTCACCAGTGTAGTGTACTGTCAATTTTGCAAAAACGCCCTCGTAGCATGAAATCTGTTACAAAAAGGTGGCCGTCTCCTTCCTCTGCCCGTTGCCGGCGCGCATCGTCACGGTCAGTCGTCGCCAGGACCTGCACCGGCGCCACCCAAGGCTTGCTCCTCCGCCGTCCAGGACCTGCGCCGCCCAATTGATTGCTCCATCGCCGCCCAGGACGTGCTCCTGCGCCGCCCAATTGCTTGCCCCAGCACCGCCCAGGACGGGCTCCTCCGCCGCCCAATTTCTTGCTCTGCCATCGCCCAGGACGTGCTCCTCCGCCACCCAGGACCTACGCCGCCGATATCCCCCCGCCACCCACGACCTGCACCACCGCCGCCCAGGACCTGCGCACGCCAGGGTCTCGAGCGCCTGGACCTCGAGCTCCCTCAAGCTCTCTCGTTGGCCTGGAACTCAAGCTCGAGCTTTTTTTGCAGCTCCTTTGAAAGTTGTTGCTCCTTCCCTGCTCGTGTTGCCGCCCGGAGCTCCCCGACTCATGTGCTTTCACCAGAGGTCCCCTGGCCGTGCTGTTGCCGGTGAGAAGAAGTACAGGGCTCCTTGCCTTTTCATCTCCAGTTCCGGATCTGTACCTTGCTCCCAGTATCTCCTCTGCAAGCACTCCGAGAAGAAGTACATGGCTCGGCCCTGTATCTTGCTCAAGCTCTTACTTGTGTTGCTGCCGATGAGAAAATGTGCTCCAAAAGCCCCAATTTCGAACACAATTTCTTTACTTTGCACCGTGTACCTTGCTTGCTCTGTAATTTGAAACACAATTGATCATGTCCTCTAAAGAAATGTTACAAAAAAAGTTCAGTTAACTATTATGGTCTAAAATGGGGGAAGGAAAACATCTCTGGAATCATTGATGGTCTGTAGCATTTTCAGCAATTATAAATGTTCTATCAATTTCTGTAATGTTCACTATGACATGGAGTGTTAAGTACTGTCAATTTTGTTTCTGTAATTCCAATTAGAACATTACAATGGACTATTGTCAATTTTTGTAATGATGATGGAACAATCTTTAGGTTGCCATGATTGAAATTTCTGTTTTTGGACTGTCAATTTCTCAACATTTATGTTCATTTCTGATGGGACAATCTTTAGTACTACCAAAAAGAAATTGCTGTTAATGATGACAGTGGAGTATAATGATGACAGAACATTAAGATAAGATTGATGTTGATTTGGCATTATAACTGAAATTTCTATGCAAGTTCTATGCAAGACTGATGACATAACATTAAGATAAGATAAGATAAAAAATCGGAGTACGGTTCTTTAACACCCACAATGCGGCTATATCTCCCACGTGTCGGGGCACGACTTAGAGGCATAGCCGCATGGTAGGCATGTCGCAAGGGAGGTAATCTTTACACATCCCATGTACTGAAAAAGAAAGGGATACAAAGTTGGCTTACAAACGCCACTTCACACAAATACAAGTTATACATACATCATCCAGAATACAATCAAGGTCCGACTACGGAACCAAAGTAAAAGAAGACAACCCCAAATGCTAGATCCCCGATCGTCCCAACCGGGCTCCTCTACTGATCGTCCGGAAAAGACACACAGTAACGTCCTGAATCCTCGTCGAAGTTCCACTTGAGTTGGGTAGCGTCCCCTGCACTGGCATCATCGGCACCTGCATCTGTTTGGAAGTATCTGTGAGTCACCGAGACTCAGCAATCTCACACCCTCGTGATCAAAACTATTTAAGCTTATAGGTAGGAAAGGGTGGTGAGGTGGAGCTGCAGCAAGCACTAGCATATATGGTGGCTACCTTACGCAAAAGAGAGCAGAAGAGAAGCAAAGCACGGTCGAGAAGCTAATAAGTGATCAAGAAGTGATCCTGAAGCTACTTACGTTCAAGCATAACCCGAGACCGTGTTCTCTTCCCGGACTCCACCGAAAAGAGACCATCACGGCTACACATGCGGTTGATACATTTTAATTAGATTAAGTGTCAGGTTCCCTACAACCGGATATTAACAAATTCCCATCTGCCCATAACCGCGGGCACGGCTTTCGAAAGTTCAAAACCCTACAGGGGTGTCCCAACTTAGCAGAACCCAAGGGAAGGTGATAGGTTGTTAGGCAAATGTAAAACCAAGGTTGGGCCTTGCTGGAGGAGTTTTATTCAAAGCGAACTGTCAAGGGGTTCCCATAACACCCAACCGCGTAAGGAACGCAAAATCAAGGAACATAACACCGGTATGACGGAAACTAGGGCGGCAAGAGTGGAACAAAACACCAGGCATAAGGCCGACCCTTCCACCCTTTACCAAGTATATAGATGCATTAAAGTAAATATGATATAATAATGATATCCCAACAATATCCATGTTCCAATATGGAACAAACTTCATCTTCACCTGCAACTAGCAACGCTATAAGAGGGGCTGAGCAAAGCGGTAACATAGAAAAACAACGGTTTGCTAAGAAAGGTGGGTTAGAGGCTTGACATAGCAATATGGGAGGCATGATATAGCAAGTGGTAGGTATAGCAGCATAGCAATAGAGCGAACAACTAGCAAGCAAAGATAGAAGTGATTTCGAGGGTATGGTCATCTTGCCTGCAAAGTTCTCAGAGTTAACGAAAGCTTGATCCTTGTAAGCGTACTCAACGGGTTCCTCGAATCATGTACTCGTCTCCCGGCTCTACCCAAAGCAAGAACACAAGCAAATGACCAACAATCAATCACGATGCAATGCACAAACAACATAATGCAAAACATGGCATGACATGCGGGATGTGATATGCAATGCATATGCGTGCTCCGGAAGGGAAAGATTGAACAAGGCATCAACTTGGAAAACCAAGTGCGCCACCGGAAAGATGAGTTGAAATCGGTCGAAATCGATATAAAGATCACCGGAATCGGATGCACGGTTTGCAAATGACAAGCAAAACAAGAATGACACCTGCGATTAACAGCACGATGCCATCTAGAAGGCAATAAGAAACTAAGCTAATGCACTCCAACATAACAACAAAGTACATGGCAGAGATCTACTCAAGATGCTTGATAAAACATGAACAATGAGCTACGGCTAAATCACACAAGAGCAGGTTCAAACAAGCATGGCAAAAGTGCAAAAGATATCAGCTTCACAGACTTCACTAACATGTCAGAAATAACATCAGGAAGCAATGTTTAGAGCAAGCAAACAACATGCTACAGGAACAGAACATGGCAAACAAAGGCATGGCATGAATCTATTCAAAGCATAGAACAAAAGTCTCTTAATGATCATGAGCCAAAAAGGCACAGAAGATATGATGGCACCCATGTAAACATAGCAAGTTTATTAACATATTCAAACTTAGCAGAAAACTGAGCATGGCATAAACAAAGTTATGAAGGCATATTTGCGAGCTCGATTCACTCACCACAAGGCATTGCATGACAAGACAAGCATACCTGCAGCAAGATGACATGTTCAAGAAGCTAACCATGGCAATATCAAGTTCATAGCATACATGGATCAACTACAACAACCATGGCAAAATTGATTAACATGTAAACAATCTGCCAGGAATATTTTATAGCAAAAGTAGAGCAAGATTAAGACATGCTAGGGCACCCCATAATTGCAAACAGGGGCACGGATGGATAGAGCATAACCATTTGTCCAAAACATCCTTACTGAAGATACTCAAAAGAAGCATGGATCTCACTGTAGCAACATGAATACATGACATAAAAATAACAGCAGGGAAATGACTTAGTAAAATTCTAAGTCCCTGAAATCAGCAATATCACGAGAGCTACTTTGCATGCTTGTGCTAGTCACCACATTGATCACAAAAATACATGTCAAGCACCCCTGTAAAGATGGCATGGCATAGATCAAAACACATGTAGAACTCATGCTCATATGCAGCACACAACAAATGTAGCAAAAAAGACAAATCCTCATACTCTGATAAGAATCAACACCTAACAATTTGTAGCACTCTTGCATCAACGTTTTGGGCATCAAGATGAACTCAAACAAGCACGGCACAATGGAACAAAATGAATAGCACATCGTGATGAACATTTCGATATATAATATGCATGAAACAGATCTACCGTCACAAAGTTATGATGCGAGGAACATGGCATAAAATGTTGAAGGGAAAAGACTTAAGAGGAAAATCAACCTCCGGAAAGTCAACGGGACGAGGATATCCGAGGCGCGGGCGACGCGTTTGGTTGAGATCCCGGTGGATCTCATCTCGATCCACCGGGTCCGGCCGGCGGGCTCCGGCGAGGCGCGGTGGCGCACGGCGACTACGCCGGCGATCGACAAGGTGAACGGCAGCGAGGGAGGCGACTCTGGTGGCGCAGCGCGGGAGGCGAGGCGGCGCACGACGGCGGTGTACGGCGGCGCGCGCGCGGAGATGGCCGGTGGCGAGGTGCAGCGACGCGGGGCGGCGGAGCACCGCGGTTGCGCGGCGGCGGCGTGCTCCGGCAAGCGCTCGCGGGACGAGGCGCGGCGGCGCACGCGGGCCCGGGTGGCGGCGGCGGCGGAGCGGGGCGCCGGGACGCGTGGCGGCGCCCGGTTGGGCGAGGGCGGCAGCCAACTGACGTGGCAACCCATGATTGGCCGGTGCAACATGGGGGAAGCGGCGGACATGTCCGGCGCGGCGCAGACGCGTCCGGACGCGCGGAGGAGGAGTGGATCTAGGTTTGGACCCGAAATTTCGGAGTGGAGCACATTTTTATAGGTAGGAGGAGGTAGGAGTGTCCAAATGAAGTGTAGTTTTTGCCCATGCGATCGTGATCCGACGACGGAGGACATGGAGGAGGTTTGGATGGGTTATTTGGCCGATTTGGAGGATTGTTGGGCTGCAACACACACGAGGCCTTTGTGGTTCCCCGGTTAACCGTTGGAGTATCAAACGGACTCCAAATGACACGAAATTTGACAAGCGGTCTACCGGTGGTGTACCAAGGCCACTTGGCAAATCTCGGTCCATTCCGAGAAAGTTTAACACCCGCTCACGAAAAGAGGCAAAAGGGGGCGCCAGAGGACGTAGGAATGCCGGATTGCAAAACGGACAACGGGAAAAATGCTCGGATGCATGAGATGAACCTGTATGCAAATGCGATGCACATGATGACATGATATGAAAGGCATTACATGAACAAAAGCAAAACAAAGACAAGAACCCTACCACGAAGGGAATCTCATAACTTAGAGCCGAAAATGGCAAGAGTCGGAGTTACAATTATGAAAAGTTGTATCCGGGGCGTTATAGTTCTACGCAAGTTACATGTTCATAATTGAGATGTTGTCAATTGAGATGTCTAGACTAAATCAAATTGGACAAGAAGCAATGAAGGAAATTACTGGAGTAGATCAATATACTGGAAACGGCGGAGCTATGTGAAGGAAATATGCCCTAGAGGCAATAATAAAGTTATTATTTACTTATATCATGATAAATGTTTATTATTCATGCTAGAATTGTATTAACCGGAAACATAATACATGTGTGAATACATAGACAAACAGAGTGTCACTAGTATGCCTCTACTTGACTAGCTCGTTGATCAAAGATGGTTATGTTTCCTAACCATAGACATGAGTTGTCATTTGATTAACGGGATCATATCATTAGGAGAATGGTGTGATTGACTTGACCCATTCCATTAGCTTAGCACTTGATCGTTTACTTTGTTGCTATTGCTTTCTTCATGACTTATACATGTTCCTATGACTATGAGATTATGCAACTCCCGTTTATCGGAGGAACACTTTGTGTGCCACCAAACATCACAACGTAACTGGGTGATTATAAAGGTTCTTTATAGGTGTCTCCGAAGGTACTTGGTGGGTTGGCGTATTTCGAGATTAGGATTTGTCACTCTGATTGTCGGAGAGGTATCTCTGGGCCCTCTCGGTAATGCACATCACTTAAGCCTTGCAAGCATTGCAACTAATGAGTTAGTTGCGGGATGATGTATTACGGAACGAGTAAAGAGACTTGCCGGTAACGAGATTTAACTAGGTATTGAGATACCGACGATCGAATCTCGGGCAAGTAACATACCGATGACAAAGGGAACAACGTATGTTGTTATGCGGTTTGACCGATAAAGATCTTCGTAGAATATGTAGGAGCCAATATGAGCATCCAGGTTCCGCTATTGGTTATTGACCGGAGACGTGTCTCAGTCATGTCTACATAGTTCTCGAACCCATAGGGTCCGCACGCTTAACGTTTCGATGACAGTTATATTATGAGTTTATGAGTTTTGATGTACCGATGGTTGTTCGGAGTCCCGGATGTGATCACGGACATGACGAGGAGGCTCGAAATGGTCGAGACATGAAGATTGATATATTGGACGACTATATTCGGACACCGAAATGGTTCCGGGGATTATCGGATATATACCGGAGTATCGGGGGGTTACCGGAACCCCCCCGGGGGTTATTGGGCCTCATGGGCCCAAAGTGGTGGAAGAGGAGAGGCAGCAGGAGGTGGCACGCGGCCCCCCTTGCCCCAATCCGAATTGGGAAAGGGGAGGGGGCGCGGCCCCTTCTCCTTCCTTCTCTCCACCTCCTCCTTCCCCCTTCTCCTAGTTGGAATAGGAATGGGGGGCAAAACCTACTTGGAGTAGGATTGCCCCCCCCCCTTGGGCGCGCCTCCTCCTCTTGGACGGCCCCCTCCTCCTTCCCCCCTTTATAAGGAGGAGGGGGGCACCCCATAGACACAACAATTGATCGTTTGATCTTTTAGCCGTGTGCGGTGCCCCCCTCCACCATAGTCCACCTCGATAATACTGTAGCGGTGATTAGGCGAAGCCCTGCGTCCGTAGAACATCATCATCGTCACCACGCCGTCGTGCTAACGAAACTCTCCCTCAACACTTGGCTGGATCGGAGTTCGAGGGACGTCATCGGGCTAAACGTGTGCTGAACTCGGAGGTGTCGTGCGTTCGGTACTTGATCGGTTGGATCGTGAAGACGTACGACTACATCAACCGCGTTGTGCTAACGTTTCCGCTTTTGGTATACGAGGGTACGTGGACAACACTCTCCCCTCTCGTTGCTATGCATCACCATGATCTTGCATGTGCGTAGGAATTTTTTTGAAATTACTACGTTCCCCAACAGTGGCATCCGATCCTGGTTTTATGCGTTGAGTTGTGAGCGATATAAGTCATACTGCTTACCAGCATGTCATACTTTGGTTCGGCGGTATTGTTGGATGAAGCGGCCCGTACCGACATTACGCGTATGCTTACGCGAGACTGGTTCTACCGACGTGCTTTGCACACAGGTGGCTGGCGGGTGTCAGTTTCTCCAAGTTTAGTTGAACCGAGTGTGGCTACGCCCGGTCCTTGCGAAGGTTAAAACAGCACCAACTTGACAAACTATCGTTGTGGTTTTGATACGTAGGTAAGAACGGTTCTTGCTAAGCCCGTAGCAGCCACGTAAAATTTGCAACAACAAAGTAGAGGACGTCTAACTTGTTTTTGCAGGGCATGTTGTGATGTGATATGGTCAAGACGTGATGAGATATAAGTTGTTGTATAAGATGATCATGTTTGTTGAAATTATCGGCAACTGGCAGAAGCCTTATGGTTGTCTCTTTATTGCATAAGATGCAAGCGCCAAATAATTGCGTTAATTTATCACTATGCGATATCAATAATTGCAAGAGCAATAGTTGGCGAGACGACCATGTGATGACACATTGAGATACATCAAGATGATGGAGATCATGGTGTCATGCCGGTGACGATGGAAATCATGACGATGCTTTGGAGATGGAGATCAAAGGCACAAGATGATGATGGACATATCATGTCACATATTTTAATTGCATGTGATGTTTATCTTTTATACATTTTATTTTGCTTAGTTTGACGATATCTTTATAAGATGATCTCTCACTAATTATCAAGGTACAAGTGTTCTCCCTGAGTATGCACCATTGCGAAAGTTCTTCATGCTGAGACACCACGTGATGATCGGGTGTGATAGGCTCTACGTTCAAATACAACGGGTGCAAAACAGTTACACACGCGGAATACTCAGGTTAAACTTGACTAGCCTAGCATATAACAGATATGGCCTCGAAACACGGAGACCGAAAGGTCGAGCGTGAATCATATAGTAGATATGATCAACATAGTGATGTTCACCATTGAAACTACTCCATCTCACGTGATGATCGGACATGGTTTAGTTGATATCGATCACATGATCACTTAGAGGATTAGATGGATGTCTATCTAAGTGGGAGCTCTTAAGTAATATGATTAATTGAACTTAAATTTATCATGAACTTAGTCCTGGTAGTATTAGCATATCTATGTTGTAGATCAATAGCTCGCGTTTAGGTCCCCTGTTTTATTTTCGATATGTCCCTAGAGAAAACTAAGTTGAAAGATGTCAGTAGCAATGATGTGGATTGGATCCATGATCTGAGGTTTATCCTCATTGCTGCACAGAAGAATTATGTCCTTGATGCACCACTAGGTGACAAACCTATTGCAGGAGCAGATGTCGATGTTATGAACGTTTGGCTAGCTCAATATGATGACTACTTGATAGTTTAGTGCACCATGCTTAAACGGCTTAGAATCGGGACTTCAAAGACGTTTTGAACGTCATGGACCATATGAGATGTTCCAGGAGTTAATGTTAATATTTCAAGCAAATACCCGAGTTGAGAGATATGAAGTCTCCAACAAGTTCTATAGCTAAAAGATGGAGGAGAATAGCTCAAGCAGTGAGCATGTGCTCAGATTGTCTGGGTACTACAATCGCTTGAATCAAGTGGGAATTAATCTTCCAGATAAAATAGTGATTGACAGAATTCTCTAGTCACCATCACCAAGTTAGTAGAACTTCGTGATGAACTATAATATGCAAGGGATAACGGAAATGATTCCCAAGCTCTTCGTGATGATGAAATCGATGAAGGTAGAAATCAAGAAAAGCATCAAGTGTTGATGGTAAAAAAAACCACTAGTTTCAAGTAAAGGGACAAAGGGAATAAAGGGGAACTTCAATAAGAATGGCAAACAAGTTGCTGCTCAAGTGAAAAAACCCAAGTCTGGACCTAAGCCTGAAACTGAGTGCTTCTACTACAAAGGGACTAGTCATTGGAAGCGGTACTACCCCAAGTAATTGGCGGATAAGAAGGATGGCAAAGTGAACATAGGTATATTTGATATACATGTTATTGATGTGTACTTTACAAATGTTTATAGCAACCCCTCAGTATTTGATACTAGTTCAGTTGCTAAGAATAGTAACTCGAAACGGGAGTTGCAGAATGAACAAAGACTAGTTAAGGGTGAAGTGACGATGTGTATTGGAAGTGGTTCCAAGATTGATATGATCATCATCGCACACTCCCTATACTTTCGGGATTAGTGTTGAACCTAAAATAAATGTTATTTAGTGTTTGCGTTGAGCATGAATATGATTGGATCATGTTTATTGCAATATGGTTATTCACTAAACTAGAGAATAATTGTTGTTCTGTTTACATGAATAAAACCTTCTATGGTCATACACCCAATGAAAATGGTTTGTTGGATCTCGATCGTAGTGATACACATATTCATAATATTGAAGTCAAAAGATGCAAAGTTAATAATGATAGTGCAACTTATTTGTGGCACTGCCGTTTAGGTCATACTGGTGTAAAGCGCATGAAGAAACTCCATGCTGATGGGATTTTGGAATCACTTGATACTTGTGAACCATGCCTCATGGGGAAGATGACTAAAACTCCGTTCTCCGGAACAATGGAGCGAGCAATTGACTTAGTGGAAATAATACATACTGATGTATGCGGTCCAATGAGTGTTGAGGCTCGCGGCGGATATCATTATTTTCTGACCTTCACAGATGATTTGAGCAGATATGGGTATATCTACTTGATGAAACACAAGTCTGAAACATTTGAAAAGTTCAAAGTATTTCAGAGTAAAGTGGAGAATCATCGTAACAAGAAAATAAAAGTTTCTATGATATGATCGCAGAAGTAAAATATTTGAGTTAACGAGTTTGGCCTTCAGTTAAAACAATGTGAAATAGTTTCACTACTCACGCCACCTGGAACACCACAGTGTAATGGTGTGTTCGAACGTCATAACCGTACTTTATTAGATATAGTGCGATCTATGATGTCTCTTACCGATCTACCACTATCGTTTTGGGGTTATGCATTAGAGACAGCTACATTCACGTTAAATAGGGCACCATCTAAATCCGTGGAGATGACACCGTTTGAACTATGGTTTGGCGAGAAACCTAAGCTATCATTTCTTAAAGTTTGGGACTGTGATGCTTATGTGAAAAAGTTTCAACATGATAAGCTCGAACCCAAACCGGAGAAGTAAATCTTCATACGATACCCAAAAGAAACTGTTGGGTACACCTTCTATCACAGATCCGAAGGCAAGACATTCGTTGCTGAGAATGGATCCTTTCTAGAGAAGGAGTTTCTCTCGAAAGAAGTGAGTGGGAGGAAAGTAGAACTTGATGAGGTAACTGTACCTGCTCCCTTATTGGAAAGTAGTTCATCACAGAAATCTGTTCCTGTGACTACTACATCAATTAGTGAGGAAGCTAATGATGATGATCATGTAACTTTAGATCAAGTTACTACCGAACCTCGTAGGTAAACCAGAGTGAGATCCGCACCAGAGTGGTACGGTAATCCTGTTCTGGAGGTCATGTTACTTGACCATGACGAGCCTACGAACTATGAGGAAGGGATGATGAGCCCAGATTTCCGCGAAATGGCTTGAGGGCATGAAATCTGAGATGAGATCCATGTATAAGAACAAAGTATGGACTTTGATTGACTTGCCCAAAGATCTGCGAGCCATTGAGATTAAATGGATCTTCAAGAGGAAGACGGACGCTAATAGTAGTGTTACTATCTACAAAGCTAGAATTGTCGCAACAGGTTTTCGACAAGTTCAAGGTGTTGACTACGATGAGAGTTTCTCACTCGTATCTATGCTTAAGTCTGTACGAATCATGTTAGCAATTGCCACATTTTATGAAATCTGGCAAATGGATAAACATAACTACATCCCTTAATGGATTTATTAAAGAAGAGTTGTATATGATGCAACAAGAAAGTTTTGTCAATCCTAAAGGTGCTAACAAAATATGCAAGCTCCAGCGATCCATCTATGGACTGGTGCAAGCATCTCGGAATTGGAATATATGCTTTGATAAGTTGATCAAAGCATATAGTTTTATATAGACTTGCGGTGAAGCCTGTATTTACAAGAAAGTGAGTGGGAGCACTACAACATTTCTGATAAGTATATGTGAATGACATATTGTTGATCGGAGATAATGTAGAATTATTCTGCAAAGCATAAAGGAGTGTTTGAAAGGAGTTCTTCAAAGAAAGACCTCGGTGAAGCTGCTTACATATTGAGCATCAAGATCTATAGAGATAGATCAAGATGCTTGATAAGTTTTTCAATGAGTACATACCTTGACAAGATTTTGAAGTAGTTCAAAATGGAACAATGAATGAAAGAGTTCTTGCCTGTGTTACAAGGTGTGAAACCGAGTAAGACTCAAAGCCCGACCACAGCAGAAGATAGAAAGAGAATGAAAGTCATTCCCTATGCCTTGGCCATAGGTTCTATAAAATATGCCATGTTGTGTGCCAGATCTATTGTATACCCTACACTATTTTTGGCAAGGGAGTACAATAGTGATCTAGGAGTAGATCATTGGACAGCGGTCAAAATTATCCTTAGTGGAATAAGGATATGTTTCTCGATTATGGAGGTGACAAAAAGTATCATCGTAAAGGGTTACGTCGATGCAAAAATTTGACACTGATCCAGATGACTCTAAATCTCAATCTGGTTACATATTGAAAGTGGGAGAAATTAGCTAGAGTAGCTCCGTGCAGAGCATTGTTGACATAGAAATTTGTAAAATACTTACGGATCTGAATGTAGCAGACCCGTTGACTAAACTTCTCTCACAAGCAAAATATGATCACACCTTAGTACTCTTTGGGTATTAATCACATAGCGATGTGAACTAGATTATTGACTCTAGTAAACCCTTTGGGTGTTGGTCACATGTCGATGTGAACTATGGGTGTTAATCACATGGTGATGTGAACTATTGGTATTAAATCACATGGCGATGTGAACTAGATTATTGACTCTAGTGCAAGTGGGAGACTGAAGGAAATATGACCTAGAGGCAATAATAAAGTTATTGTTTATTTCCTTATATCATGATAAATGTTTATTATTCATGCTAGAATTGTATTAACCGGAAACATAATACATGTGTGAATACATAGACAAACAGAGTGTCACTAGTATGCCTCTACTTGACTAGCTCGTTGCTTAAAGATGGTTATGTTTCCTAACCATAGACATGAGTTGTCATTTGATTAACGGGATCACATCATTAGGAGAATGATGTGATTGACTTGACCCATTCCGTTAGCTTAGCACTTGATCATTTAGTTTGTTACTATTGCTTTCTTCATGACTTATACGTGTTCCTATGACTATGAGATTATGCAACTCCCATTTACCGGAGGAACACTTTGTGTGCCGCCAAATGTCACAACGTAAATGCATGATTATAAAGGTGCTTTACAGGTGTGTCCGAAGGTACTTGTTGGGTTGGCGTATTTCGAGATTAGGATTTGTCACTCCGATTGTCGAAGAAGTATCTCTAGGCCCTCTCGGTAATGCACATCACTTAAGCCTTGCAAGCATTGCAACTAATGAGTTAGTTGCAGGATGATGTATTATGGAATGAGTAAAGAGACTTGCCGGTAATGAGATTTAACTAGGTATTGAGATACCGACGATCGAATCTCGGGCAAGTAACATACCGATGACAAAGGGAACAACGTATGTTGTTATGCGGTTTGATCGATAAAGATCTTCGTAGAATATGTAGGAGCCAATATGAGCATCCAGGTTCCGCTATTGGTTATTGACCGGAGACGTATCTCGGTCATGTCTACATAGTTCTCGAACCCATAGGGTCCGCACGCTTAACGTTTCGATGACAGTTATATTATGAGTTTATGAGTTTTGATGTACCGAAGGTTGTTCGGAGTCCCGGATGTGATCACGGACATGACGAGGAGTCTCGAAATGGTCGATACATGAAGATTGATATATTGGACGACTATATTCGGACACCGGAATGGTTCCGGGGATTATCGGATATATACCGGAGTACCGGGGGGTTACGGAAACCCCCTCTGGGGTTATTGGGCCTCATGGGCCCAAAGTGGTGGAAGAGGAGAGGCAGCAGGAGGTGGCGCGTGGCCCCCCTTGCCCCAATCCGAATTGGGAAAGGGGAGGGGGCGCGGCCCCTTCTCCTTCCTTCTCTCCACCTCCTCCTTCCCCTTCTCCTAGTTGGAATAGGAAAGGGGGGCAGAACCTACTTGGAGTAGGATTGCCCACCCCTTGGGCGCGCCTCCTCCTCTTGGCCGGCCCCCTCCTCCTTCCCCCCTTTATATACGGAGGAGGGGGGCACCCCATAGACACAACAATTGATCGTTTGATCTTTTAGCCGTGTGCGGTGCCCCCCTCCACCATAGTCCACCTCGATAATACTATAGCGGTGCTTAGGCGAAGCCCTGCGTCGGTAGAACATCATCATCGTCACCACGCCGTCGTGCTGATGAAACTCTCCCTCAACACTCGGCTGGATCGGAGTTCGAGGGACGTCATCGGGCTGAACGTGTGCTGAACTCGGAGGTGCCGTGCGTTCGGTACTTAATCGGTTGGATCGTGAAGACGTACGACTACATCAACCGTGTTGTGCTAACGCTTCCGCTTTTGGTCTACGAGGGTACGTGGACAACACTCTCCCCTCTCGTTGCTATGCATCACCATGATCTTCCATGTGCGTAGGAATTTTTTTGAAAGTACTACGTTCCCCAACACTATGTAGCATTCTGAGGGGGCCGTGCCCCCCCAGCCCAAATGCAATTTTTTACTATGTAGTAATAGCCCATATCCACATACGGGTAGAAGGCCACAAGCCCATCTTCACACGAACGACTACACCAGCCTCAGTTGACCAGCCTGCTCGGGGCTCGGTTGCATCGCGTCTCCTTCCCCAGCCATGCTAGGTCGCTCGCCGCTCAGCCAGGACACGGTGGCTCGCCTCACTCCTCCATCCACGCCGCCCCACTGCCTTGACGCAGGCGCCGAGGAGGCAAGGAGAAGCTCGTCTCTGGTCCACGCACGCCGAGGAGGTCGTGAGGGGTGAACCAGACTTCGCCTGAGATAGTCATTTTCGTCTCCTCGCCATTGGCAGGTGGTCGTCGATGTCCACCGGCCGGCAAGCCATCGGCTCGTCGCCGGCCGCCCCCCGTAAAATTTGCTTACTGGATTCTGTAAGTACCATCTACCCAGCTCAAATTACAACTTGAAACCTGGATCCCCTTTTGTAGCGTTGCCTACCTGTACGAGTAAATTGGGGACAACACACCCTGTACATGTAGGAGTCTGACTAGTAGTTTAGCAATTAGTAATTTAGTATGCTATTCATTTGATCTAATTGTAGATATCTTGTTGCTTGCACAATGCACCACAGATTTGTTCTTCTGAGTAATTACAATGGGTTGTTTGACTTGGAGTTGGAACTCAAAAGGCTAGACTAATCAAGTGACCATGGTTAAAGGCAGCAGCGGCAACATTCAGTCATACTTCAAAAGACAAAGAACAGAGACACCACCTGAAGATCCTCCAGCTACACAACCTTTACCTCTGCTTCTTGAATGGGAACAACAACAATAAAATCAAGATGAAGAGCCTCAAATAAATAATTCAGTTCCTCTTCCTATTCTATTCCGAGGTAAGGAATTCTTCGAGCGAGACCCTGCACTGTGACCAATAATTTGGCAGTACCAACCAAATCAGAGTGATAATGTGCGGAGGGCATATTTGTCGTTAGGCCCCATGCAACCAAAACTCAAACATTATAGAGCTTCTGGTAAAAAAGGCCATCAGCGTCGCTTCCAATGTAAGTGGTTTGATAGTTTCCCATCATGGCTAGAGTACTCAGAGGATAGTCATCGCGCATACTGTTTACTCTGCTTTGTTTCTAGCAGAAATATCTTAGCAAAAGGAGGCTTGATGTATTCACAGTACATGGAGTTGATAACTGGAAAAGGGTGAATGATGGAAAATATTGTGCACTCTTAGGCCATGAAGGTTCTACGCCATGCTCACCACACAACAATGCAGTCATAGAACGTCAAGTATTGTTGAACCAGGCAGGTCATTTAGAAAATGTTGTAGCAGCAAAGGATGATGAAAAGGTAGAAAGAAACCGTTTAAGGCTAAAAGCATCTGTTGCGGTTGTTAGGTGGCTCACATTTCCGTCTTGCGATTTTAGAGGACATAATGAGAAAGCTGAGTCAAAGAATAAAGGAAATTTTCTCGAATTGTTAGGCCTTCTCGCAGAGTTCAATCCTGATCTTACCAAAGTCATTTTGGGGAATTCTCCATACAACTCAAAGTACACATCTCCAGATATTCAAAAGGAAATCTTGTCCATATATGCATCTAAAGTTAGGAGACATATCCGTGAAGAAATTAGGGATTCCAAATTATCTATTCTGGTGGATGAGACATGTGACGTGGCTAAAAGAGAACAAATGGCATTGGTTTTCAGATTTGTTGATAAAGCTGGCTTTTCACAAGAGTGGTTCTTTGATTTGATACATGCGGCCAACACCAAGTCCATGACACTGAAAGATAAGTTGTGCTCTGCATTATCATTAAATGGTTTTGATATTCAGAATCTTCGTGGACAAGGATACGATGGGGCTAGCAACATGAGAGGAGAGCTGAATGGGTTGCAGTCTCATTTTCTCAAGGTATGCCCATATGCATACTATGTTCATTGTTATGCTCACAGATTGCAGCTAGCACTAGTAGATGCATCCAAAGAGGTGGTTCCTGTTGCCCAGTTTTTTTCAGAAATTGATCTTCATTATTAACACCGTCGACTCCTCATCAAAATGCCATGATGAGCTCCATGATGCCCAGTTGGTAGAACTAGCACGTATGATAGAAAATGGAAGCATTCAGACTAGTCAAGGGGCAAATCAGATTCAATCACTTAAAAGACCCGGGGACAGTAGGTGGGGTTCTCCGTTTGGTTCTATTCATAGCCTTATGAAGTTGTTTAATGTGGTAAATTTTGTTATCCAAGATATGGCTTCAGATGGATCAGTAGTGGGATCAATACGTGCTGATGCTGACACTTCTTTCAGCTATTTGTCCTCGTTCGAGTTTGTCATTATCTTATGTATGATGAAGGAGATATTAGGGATAACTGAAGGACTTGGTCAGGCTTTACAAAAGAGGTCACAAGACATTGTAAATGTTGTTCGTCTAGTGTTTGCAACAAAAGAGTGTCTTCATCAGTTGAGATCGGACAAAGGCTGGGAGGAATTCTTTTGCATAGTTGTTGAATTTTGTGTGAATCATGGCACTGAAATTCCAGACATGAAGGAAACTTATATCATGCGTGGTGGCTATGCACGGCATCAGCCTGATCATTTCACTAAGGAGCAATATTTTTGAGTCGAGATATTCCGTGCAACTCTTGATAGCCAACTACATGAATTGGATTGGAGGTTCAATGAGAATGAGAAGATGATGGATCTTCTGTCCACCAGTGCCACATTAATTCCTAGAAATAAATTTAAATCTTTTAAAGGTAGTGATATATGTGAGTTGGTGAAGAAGTATTACCCAGCAGATTTTAGTCAACAAGACGTGTATGGCTTGGAAAACCAACTAAAACTCTTTGTTTCTGATGCTTCCAGTGATGTAGAGTTGAAAAATATATCAACATTGATTGACCTCTGCCAACTCCTTGTTGAGACTGGAAGAGATAGAATCTACCATCTAATTGACATGCTACTCTGTCTACTTGTTACTCTTCCAGTTTCTACAGCTAGTGCTGAACAAGCATTTTCCAGTTTGAAGATCATCAAAACAAGGCTGCATAATACGATGGAAGATGAGAATCTTGCCAATAACTTGGTTGTTCACATAGAGCATGAAATCACAGAGAAATACACGTTTGAGGACATTTTAGCAGAATTCAAGAGCATAAGTGATCGAAAAGCTGATCTGTAGTACCACTCCTTTTGTAGTTCTTAGTTGGCTCACAGAATGTCTTTGAAGTTTGAAGGCTGAGTGGTACAAGTAGAGAAGTCGTATATTTTGGTGTAATTAGTTCTCTTATGGAGTATGTATTGCTAATCATACATGTATTTTGCGAGCAATATGGGCAATATAAGTATAAATCTGCCTAGAGGCTTCAAGTTCTTGTTTGCTACCGTTGGTTAAATTTTTCTTCGTCATTGGCCCCCCAGACATTCTTGTCAAGCTCCGCCATTGTATACTGGTATATCCATGATGTTGAACAGAGGGTAATACCTGAGCACAGTATAGCAAACTGAATCAAACTGAATTTCAGTAGATCAAATTGCAGTACATCAAACTGAAATGTAGAGCATAGTGTTTCATGAGTAGTTTAAGTGAATCATTATTCGGTTTTATTTTCAATAAATAATGGCCAAGTTTATTTTCAGTAAATGTAGAGAAAATTGAATCAACCATGATTCATCAAATAATGGTTTATTTTCAGATTATATGCATGAGTACTTTAAATTTAATGGTACAACACTGAATTTTTGCTTCTGAATGTTGACAGTACAATATACTCTGAAGTTTAATTTCTGCTACTAAATGTTGACAGTACACCAGTATTCAGTTTATAAAAACAACAATATATTCTCTGAAGGCTTAGTTGCTTTCTTCAGTCAATTTTACCCGATGCAGTCAAAGTGAAAATCTATCCCTGGATATAATTAAGGTGCAAACATCAGTACAATTCCTAGAGAAGCTAAAAGTGGGTGTCAAACTTCTAATCTGCACATGTTTGTTTTATGGTCTGCTACTTGCCCCTGATGTGCCAGTCAGCAATGCAGCATTGAGCTTCACTTCAGTACATGAAAATTTACTATCAATTTTCAGCAATGCAAAGATCAAAAATTAGACCTGCCAGTAATAGAGATCAAAATTACTGAATTTTGACTTTAGTAGTTACTGGTTTCTCATTGACATTGATCAAGATTACTGAATTTGTTTTCATTTTTCACAGTTTTGACATTGACTAAGATTACTAAAGAAAACAAAAAAGCTCAGGCAGTAGCTAAATTTTCCCTACTCTAGTGCACCATAATTTTCCATATTCATTGAGCAAGATCCAGTCCAAATCTGTCAGTATAAATAAACTTCAGTTTAAAATTATAGCATGAACCTGAGCACAACTTCAGCAAAGAACTAGAGCATGAACTTGAGCTTAATCTGGATCTGAAGCTCCGGCGAGCTCTGGACTTGAGCACGTGGAGGTGTTGTGGATGCCTTGAGCGCGTAGTGCCCCGGCGAGCTCGACTGTGAGCTCCTCCACCTTCACCACCCGTGCTTCCCAGTGCTTGGGGCAACGGCATCCATGGAAGGGGAGAGCTTCGTGGTCGACAGCGAGAAGGTGGTCTGGCGAGGGGGCCAGAAGGGGTCGCCAGAGTCCACGTCGACGGGTAGTTGGCAAGTGCCGGCTAAGGCAAGGAGGGACGAGTGGAGACGGGCAGGCGGGAGGGCGAGCGCCACGGCGAGGAGAAGAGGCCGGGTCGACGAGGCGACAAATGGAGGTGGGAGCACTCGAGGAGGCGGCTAACGGAGGAGGTAGACATGGACGGCGGGCGCCACGGCCAGGGGCCCTCGGCGATGGACGCCTCGCTAGTCCGCCGCGCAAAACTCCAACCTTCGGGCAAAATTCCAAGCTTCAAACGAGGCATGGGGGAAGAAGGTGGCACTGGCGTGGGCGGGGGATGGGGAGGGAGGGGTAAGGTGACATGGATCGGGGGGAGGCAGGGAGGGTCGAGGCGGCGCGGCGTCACGGCGTCGCTAGCGAGCAAGCGGTGAAAGAATGGGGGAGCGAGGGGAAGAGTGGGCGGTGTGGAGTGCGGATTGTGTCGGGGGAAGCTGGAGGTGTTTTCTGCAAAATGTACACGGTGACAAATTTTCTCGGACGGAGGGAGTACAAGCTAAGCCCCTACATGCAGAGGTGCACAATCAGGTGATAACAATCTCCCTAAAGACTAGAACCTATAGGAACATCATCAGGAGAATGGTACAACATGTCACATCTCCCTGAAGACATCAGAGTACTGGGAGGAGGTGGGAACATGAAGAATCTTCGCCTCGCCAAGATCAAGTGGAGATCAATCTCCGCGTGCTTCGCCCGTTGATGCTGCACAAGGTTAGATGAGAAGTAAACGATGGTGACGTTGTCGCAGTAGAGAACGGTGACACGATGAGGATGATGATGCAGTTCGGCGAGAAGTCGGCAAAGCCATCATGACTCCGCTACATAGTTGACCACCGCACAGTCGACATTGGAGTGAGAAACGGTGTTTTGACGCTTGGACGGCCACAAGACAAGGTTGGCGCCAAGAAATATGCAAAAGCCGGAGGTAGAGCATCGAGTATCGGGCCACCTGACCCAATCGGTGTCGTTGTACGTGAGTAGATCGTGGGAGGAGCGGAGGAGCTGCAACCCATAATGAGCAGTGTCACGGATGTAGAGGAGGACACACTTATGAAGCAGGCAATGTCTGTCAAGGGGTTGTGCATGACAAGGCCGAGGTGCTGAATGGTGTAAGTGTGATTTGGCCTCATCAAGGCCAGATACTATAGGGTGGCGGCGAGATTGCGATAATTGGTAGGATCACGAAACGGAGTCCCGTCGGTGCTAGAGAGCTTGCTATGAGTGCCACCGGGTGTGGAGATGGGCCTGCAGTTGAGCATGTTGGCACGATCAAGATTCTCAAGCGTGTACTGCTCTTGTGAGAGAAAGAGATCAACGATGGAGTGTCAGACATCGGCCCCGAGGAAGTGGTGGATGTCACCGAGGTCACTCATGGAAAACTCACTAGCGAGAGAGGGGACAAGAGTGTTGAGCTAGGTGGACGTGCTAGCATTGAGGAGGATGTTGTCAACGTACAATAAGAGATATGTAAGAGTAGTGCCGCGGCGAAAAATGAAGAGGGAGGCTGTTGGTGTCAAAACCAGCGGATCTCAGGTAGGGGGTCCCGAACTGTGCGTCTAAGGCGGATGGTAACAGGAGGCAGGGGACACGATGTTTACCCAGGTTCGGGCCCTCTCGATGGAGGTAATACCCTACGTCCTGCTTGATTGATCTTGATGATATGAGTATTACAAGAGTTGACCTACCACGAGATCATAGAGGCTAAACCCTAGAAGCTAGCCTATGGTATGATTGTTTGTATTGTCCTACGGACTAAAACCTTCGGTTTATATAGACACCGGAGGGTGCTAGGGTTACACAAAGTCGGTTACAAGGGAGGAGATCTACATATCCGTATTACCAAGCTTTCCTTCCACGCCAAGGAGAGTCCCATCCGTACACGGGACGAAGTCTTTAATCTTGTATCTTCATAGTCCAATAGTCCGGCCAAAGGATATTGTCCGGCTCTCCGGAGACCCCCTAATCCAGGACTCCCTCAGTAGCCCCTGAACCAGGTTTCAATGACGATGAGTCCGGCGCGCAGTTTTGTCTTCGGCATTGCAAGGCGGGTTCCTCCTCCGAATACTCCATAGAAGAATTTGAACACAAGGATAGTGTCCGGCTCTGCAAAATAAGTTCCACATACCACCGTAGAGAGAATAATATTTCCACAAATCTAATCTGCTGACACGTTTTGATAGCATGACATCATGCCATGGCACGGTCTTTATTCGAACCGTTTTTCTCAACCAGCACTGCACATATTGCGAGGGGCGTCACACAGAGTGCGGAGGTGCCGCAATAAGCAAAAGTGCTGATGTTCCGTGGCCAGAGGGTTCCTTCCCAGAGGTGTCCGGTTTATGGCAACGGGAGTGGTTTTATATCACAGCTCCCCAAAGTGCCAAGTGGGTTGACGCCCCTGCCTTTCGCTCGGGCCCTCCACCACAACTGACGTCATGGATCTACAAGGGGTTGAACTGGGGGCCAGTAAATGATGGGCCGATATTGCAGAGTCGCATCCAAGATCTCCTTGAGAGAGATGTCAGCCTGGTCATGGTAATGCAAGTCATGCTAGTTCGTCGAGTCCAGCCTTGCAAACGTCAACCCCTCCGTATGTAGGAATTCAACCCGGAAGGACCGCAAACTATTCAGCACTTCCTCGGCATGACGCTCAAAGAGATGTACAAATTGTTCTTCGGACCCCAAATAGAGTGTCCGGACACCACCGAGGATGCGGGTCTGAGCTGTAATCGCCCCGATACCCAAGTAAGTAATCCCATGGCCGATCACGCTGTCTTTCTATTTATCATAACATCATTATGAAAAGTCGCTCTTTGACCAGGACTGGATAACAAAGGCGAAGATGATCAGGTGTTCGGCCCCCCTTCCCGAAGGCTCGGCCAATCCAGTACTAGACAGAATGCTCGAGCCGGCGCCTTATCAGGCGCCCTCAGAGGAACATAAAGGGGGGGAATAAAGAGGTTGAAAGTGGGCCTCACTCACTATTCGTCCAAACCGGGGGAGTTAGCGCCTCCGCGAAGGAGGATAGCCAAGGAGAAGAATCTAAAATTCCCTCTTCCCAAGGAAGGAAGAGGACCACCTCAGAAGACCCGGAAACAAAGGTTTCCAAACGGGGGAAGAAATCTCCGCCAGAGGGTCCTGCCTCGGAGGGTATTCTTGCCGCACAGTGTCCGCAAGGGGATCAACCCTCTACCGAGCTGTAAGTAAACAAAAAGTACTTAATAGTAAAAATATCTTACATTACTTCTGAAGATAATAACCGAAGCATATATCTTGCAGTTCGGATCGTAGCCCTTCTCAACAGAGTTCGTCTTCGGGGGATCTTCTTCCGGAGATGATGGAGATTGAAACACCTCCCCCTGCCACCCCGCCTCATGAGGCGAGCGACCCTGAAGTGTCGTCACGGAGGGTTTCTCCTAATCCGCTAAGGCCAGAGGGTAATCCTTTGGCCACCCGAAGTCCCCAGTATTCGGCTCATAAAGAGAGCAACAGAAAGAGTATGGAACCGTACAGTGTGCGGTCGGACACATTGAACGATCTTCTGGAGCAAGCGGCCATCTCAGAAGCGCATCGTATGCTAACGGGTACATGATAACCCACAAGTATAGGGGATCGCAACAGTTTTCGAGGGTAAAGTATTCAACCCAAATTTATTGATTCGACACAAGGGGAGGCAAAGAATATTCTCAAGTATTAGCAGCTAAGTTGTCAATTCAACCACACCTGGAAACTTAATATCTGCAGCAAAGTGTTTAGTAGCAAAGTAATATGATAGTAGTGGTAACGACAGCAAAAGGTAACGGTAACAAAAGTAGTGTTTTTGGTATTTTGTAGTGATTGTAATAATAGTAACGGAAAAGTAAATAAGCGAAGAACAATATATGGAAAGCTCGTAGGCAATGGATCGGTGATAGAGAATTATGCCTGATGCAGTTCATCATGTAACAGTCATAACCTAGGGTGACACAGAACTAGCTCCAGTTCATCAATGTAATGTAGGCATGTATTCCGAATATAGTCATACGTGCTTATGGAAAACAACTTGCATGGCATCTTTTGTCCTACCCTCCCGTGGCAGCGGGGTCCTTACGGAAACTAAGGGATATTAAGGCCTCCTTTTAATAGAGTACTGTAACAAAGCATTAACACATAGTGAATACATGAACTCCTCAAACTACGGTCATCACCGGTAAGTATCCCGATTATTGTCACTTCGGGGTTAATGGATCATAACACATAATAGGTGACTATAGACTTGCAAGATAGGATCAAGAACTCTCATATATTGATGAAAACATAATAGGTTCAGATCTGAAATCATGGCACTCGGGCCCTAGTGACAAGCATTAAGCATAGCAAAGTCATAGCAACATCAATCTCAGAACATAGTGGATACTAGGGATCAAACCCTAACAAAACTAACTCGATTACATGATAGATCCCATCCAACCCATCACCGTCCAGCAAGCCTACGATGGAATTACTCATGCACGGCGGTGAGCATCATGAAATTGGTGATGGAGGATGGTTGATGATGACGATGGCGATGGATTCCCCTCTCTGGAGCCCCGAACGGACTCCAGATCAGCCCTCCCGAGAGGTTTTAGGGCTTGGCGGCAGCTTCGTATCGTAAAACGCGATGAATCCTTCTCTCTGATTTTTTTCTCCCCGAAACACAATATGTAGAGTTGGAGTTGGAGTCGAGAGAGTTCCAGGGGGCCCACGATGTAGGGGGGTGCGCCCCCAACCTCGTGGACAGGTGGTGGGCCCCCTGGCCTTCATCTTTTGCAGGTATTTTTTATATTTTCCAAAAAAAATTCTCCGTGAAGTTTCAGGTCATTCCGAGAACATTTGTTTCTGCACATAAATAACACCATGCTAATTCTGCTAAAAACAACGTCAGTCTGGGTTAGTTCCATTCACATCATGCAAGTTAGAGTCCAAAACAAGGGCAAAAGTGTTTGGAAAAGTAGATACGACGGAGACGTATCAACTCCCCCAAGCTTAAACCTTTGCTTGTACTCAAGCAAATCAGTTGATAAACTGAAAGTGATAAAGAAAAACTTTTACAAACTCTATTTGCTCTTGTTGTTGTAAATATGTAAAACCAGCATTCTAGTTTTCAGCAAAGATTGTAACTAACCACATTCACAATAACGCTTAGGTCTCAAGTTTACTCATATCAATGGCATAATCAACTAGTGAGCAATAATAATAAATCTCGGATGACAACACTTTCTCAAAACAATCATAATATGATATAACAAGATGGTATCTCGCTAGCCCTTTCTGAGACCGTAAAACATAAATGCAGAGCACCTTTAAAGATCAAGGACCGACTAGACATTGTAATTCATGGTAAAAGAGATTCAGTCAAGTCATGCCCAATGTAAACTAACAATAATGAATGCAAATGACAGCAGTGCTCTCCAACTAGTGCTTTTTAATAAGAGGACGATGACTCAGCATAAAAGTAAATAGATAGGCCCTTCACAGAGGGAAGCAGGGATTTGTAGAGGTGCTAGAGCTCGGTTTTGAAACAGAGATGAATAATATTTTGAGCGGTATCACTACCAAAAAATACACTTCCGTGATGATACGTGTTTGTCACAGTAGGTCGCTTTTTTGTCATGCATGTACATCCATGACAAATTTATGACAAAACCAAGATAGTCATACCTGTGCTGCCGTAGAAGTGTTCCATGACATTACCAAAATTATCATCACGGAAGTGTCCACTTCCATGACGATAAATCGCGCGTCACAGAAGTGCTTTCATCAAGGGTAACCGACACGTGGCATCCACCATAACGGAATGCCGTTAAGCTATCGGGTCGGGTTTTGGATCCGATAACCCGTTAACAGCCCCGACCAATGGGAAATTTCCACGTGTAAAATTCTTATTGGCCGGACGAAACACGTGTCAGCTCGTCCTTTGGTCAGATAGGCGCCTATGATACGTCAACACATGGCACGGCCCAACAAAGGCCCATTCCTGTGAAAAGGCCGGCCCGTTTTACTTGGTCAAAAGCTGGCGGGCCGGCCCATGGAAAGCCTGTTAACGGCATGTTCGCATATAGCCCATTTACAGCCCGCTAACCCAAGGCCCGTTACGCCCTATCCGAATTAGGCCCAGTAGCATCATCTGGGCCATCCAATATGATTCCAGCCCATTTTCACTTCTGGCCCATGTATGGCCCATGACGTCTTTCGGCCCATATGAGGCCCTATGTAACTCTTGGCCTATTAACGGCCCGTGCTGAAACTGGCCCGTAATGAACAATGTATCACTTTACACCCATTAACGGCCCGTGGTGAAACTGGCCCATATTGAACAGTGTATATTACACCCATTAACGGCTCGTTATTCCGTTGGGCCGTTTCCAGCCCATGTTATCTTTCGGCCTTCTCAGAGCCCATTTATTCTTGGGCTCATTTCCAGCATTCGTTTACTTACGGCCCGTTACTGTCATTTTCTGCTTGTGGGCCAAATTTAGCCCGTGGTTACAGTCGGCCCGTTTGTGGTCTGTTAATACGTTGGGCCGTTTTCATAGCGTCATCAAATACAGCCTATTAACGATGGCCCGTTACTGTCGGCCCATGAACGAACAATTCCAACTCTAGACCGTTCACGGCCATAATGCGGCCGGTTATTGGCCCATGTTTGGCCAATCGACCATACGGCCCGTATAAGGCCCATTGATGATACGGCCCGTAGAAGGCCCATTGTTTCTACGGCCCATAGAAGGCCTACTGTTTCTACGGCCCGTAAAAGGCCCACTATTTCTACGGCCCGTAGGAGGCCCAGTGTCACTACAGTAAATATTAGCCCATGGTTATTGTGGCCTAGTTTTAAAAAATAGGTTATTGCAGCCACTAGTTAACCGCGGAAAAAGAACTGCAATGACTACAAGAAAACAAATAAACGAGACAACAAGGAAATAAATAAGCAAGCAACTAATGCTAGGCTATCACGGCGATTACACATATTACATCCATTGGGTATCAAAGTTCGCCACCAGTGGAAATATAGGGAACAAAGCAGCATATCATATACACTGGCCGTCAAAATTGGCCACCAGTGCAAATAAACGCGGTAGCAAAACAAGAGCATAACTGAAACAACTTCAGAAGAGCCCAAGAAACGTTATCCTGGGTATCCACCATGCTGGCAATAAGCTTAGCAAGCTGATTAGTTTTGTCCTGTTTCACGCTAAAATCCTCCAACATTTGCTGTTGCACCAGAAAGTATGCATCTGAATGCTCCAGGGACTTCTGCAATCCTTCCGCTTCTTGTCGCAGCACAGCTGATCGATGTCTTTCAGCTTGTAGTTGAGGCTCAACAAACCGAAGTGATTCAGACAGTGAGTTTGAATAGCTTGTGCAAGCGGTAGTGGCCAGTAAATCCAACACTAAACCAAGACAAGATGTGTCACTATCCTGAACCTTATCTGCATTACTTCCTTTACCGTTTCTTAATAAGGCACTCTTCCCCAATATTTTGTCAGCATTCTAAAAGAAGAAACAAGCAGACACATAACAAGTTTAGCATGTACTAGTATATGAAACTCATTTTGGTGAACCAGTTCATTAGTAAGGTGGACAGGATTAAACTACCAAGTCTTCTATTGCCAAGTACTAGTACATAATGAAAGCATCAAACAAACATATATCTATGTCCTATCGTAGCAATGGAATCTTAAATTAGAACAGTTGTTCTTCAGGTTTAGGCACTTGTTCTACATGAACAGAGTACAGTAAGACGCAAGAATGTAATACTTAAAAATAAAAAATGAGCTCATAGACCTTACCACATTCTTGGTTCGGGACCAGTATAGAACAAGGCGTTCCCAGTCATCGTCCAGTAAATGTGTCTCAGGAGAACGTAAGGGAATTTGATGAGTTTCTTTGCCGGTGAAGTACGTTTTCTTCAGGTAATTCCGATACTGCCACCAAGCATTCTTGAAGATAGTAGAGGTATTAGCACAGGTTACCTCATCCCGAGTTTCCAAATCGGTCCTTCTCTATAGAGAAAAATGGGAAAATTTGCTGTATTATAACCATCATGGAGGTAGGATGTATGGGACAAAGCAAAGTAATTACCATGAATAACATTACTTACACATAACTCCTGGACAAACACCTGCAACTGGCATTTTTCTTCATCTTCAGTATAATATTTCCAAGATGGGAAGATACGCACATACGATTTAACAACATCAAATGCGATAGATGCTAAACTACGACTAGCTGGTTGTGCTTCCTCCACAGGAATAGGCGTACTAACTGGTGGAGTTGGGGTTCGCCATGATAGTACTGGCCCTTTGGGCACTGGAGCTGCCTTACTAACTGCTCTTGTTTGGGAGCTCTATGGTGGAGATGGTGCTCTGTCAACAGGAACTAGGTTACTATCGGCTGGGGTTGGGGTTAGATTGGGTGAAGCTGGTTCTCTGTCCATCGTAGTAGGGGTACAATCTACGAGAGTTTGGGTTATGTGTGGTAGGGCTGGTTCTTGTGCATGTACAACCGGGGTGCTATCTCCACCAAGAGGTAGCACTGTTTTATTTGAAGACCGTGTTTTTAGTCCGCTAGATACTGGCATCACCCGCTCCAATTCAAATGGCTGATAAACAGGAAACATAGTTGAATGTACAGACAATGTATGAGAGACAGATGCAATAGATAGTATGAAAAAAAGAGGGCATGAAATAGTTGACATGTATATTGTTTAACTAAAACGGATAGCATGACATAATTTCACATATATGATGTCTATCTAAACTGGATAGCATAGCATAACATAATTCAAAGATATGATGAATAACTAAACATGATCGCTTGACATAATTGACCTACATGTTATCTAAGTGATCAGGATCGCATCATTTAATTCACATATATGATTTATATGTTAAACAGAGGGCATTTGATATGATGTCTGAACTAAGAACATGGTGTTGAATATTGTGTATATGATGTCTAAACTATGCAATGCAAGACACCGTATGCATGATATGAGCAGTATAATCGTGCCAAGTTAGAGCATACACCTCAGTGGGGGAATATGACTGGTCATCTGTCTCTGAATCCATCTCCGAGGAGCTATCGGGACCCAACAAGAGATCTGCTTCGACAGGTAGCACTGTCTGCTCTGAAGGCCTTGTTTTCACTCCAGATTTTTCCATCTCCCACCCAAATGGCTGATTCACAGGAAGAGTAGTTTAATGTACAAACATTGTCGGCAAATGGAAATGTAATGAAGAAAAGGATGGGCAAGATATCATTCAAATATATGATGCCTGGTTAAACAGGATGGCATTTCACATTTCACATATATTATGGCTGGCTAAAAGACATGAGACTGCATAATTCCCATATATGATATAGAAACTAAATAGGTGGCATTACAGAACATGTCTAAACTAAGCAGATGATATATATGATGTCAAAAGTAGGCACTGCAAGGCAACATATGCATGATATGATTAACATCATCATGCCAAGGTAGAGCAAACACCTTGGGGGGTAAATAGGAGTGGTCAGCGGCGTCCGAATCGGCCTCAGAACAGATATCTTCCTCTGGATTACAATCTGGAGAGGGGTGGGGAGAGTTTGCCATTGAACCCACCATGGAGCGATGTATGCATGACATTGTATTGCCGCGCAAAACTCTTCTCTTTTTCTCTACATGTTCAGCATTACTGTGTACAATATCTCACATGCATACGAAAAAAATATGGTGAGATTATGTAAGGAGAGCATGCAGAAATTTATAGTGATGGTAACAACCAGTGGATCGATGTTTTTCCGTTGAACCAAAATAGCCCTAATGGATCAACGTGAATGTAAAGTAATAAGTGATGCAACAAGTGTACAACCTCTTTGCCGTAGCCGTGTCAACCTCAGCATCATTGGGTTGGTCGCTGAAGCAGTTGAGGCAGAGGTGGATGTCGGAGGTGTGGAGGAAGATCTGAGGAATCTGTAGACGGCGTCCAGGGCACTTCTCTGTTGTGATGGATCGTTTTGTCGTTGGAGCAGCTCCGGTGAGCCGTAAGACATCAAGGCTGAAGCAGCACAAGACAGACATCGTCAATCTCAAGTGGGATTCTAATAGCATTTCTAATAGATGATGTAAAATGGATGTAAAATTAACATCACCAAAAAGCACCTGACTACAACAGATGAGGTAAAAACTGTTGACTCTGAACTTAACTGTCGAAACTGAAATTTACTGTGAAATCTGAATGCTACTGTCGAAACTTAACGCAATGGTAGCAGAGAGGCACTTGACATGTAGTTTAGGGAGGGCCTGCAGTTCATCTTCAACCTTCACCCCCTGAGCCGCTAGCCACCACCGGCCGAACCGCCGGCCCCAGCGCCGCCTCGCCGCCCCGAAACAACTCGCATCCGCTGCCCCGACCAGCCCTCTAGGTCCCCCGCCCCCACCCTGAACCCTAAGATAGATAGTGGGGTACCTCTCCGGCGAGCCCCCGTCCCCGCTGCGGGTGGTTAACTTAACTCCGGCGAGCCCCCCCAACCCCTGAAAATTGACTGACCCAAAAGTCGATTCAGTCGACTGAAGTGTGGCTTAATCGGAGCAGAGCAGCAGCACGAGCGAGGGGGAGAGTAGCAACAACAGCTAGGCGAGTGAGCGATCGAGCGAGAGCCGAAGCAGCAGCAGCAGATCTGGCTGGTATGGACGCCGCCGCCGAAGGGGCCTCGCACTGGGGGAGAGCCGCCGTGGAGATGTCGCCCGCGAAGCCGGCTTCAAGGTAGCCACTCCATGGGGGTGCAAGATGGAGCACCATCGGTGCTGGGAGGTCGACTTAAGGAGAAGGTGCGATGCGATGAGTGTACAACCTCTTTGGTGGCGCCGAGTAGGCCTCGGCTTCGTCCGAGGAGTCGGTGAGGATGTTGCGGTTCCGGTGGAGCAGGTTAAGGCGACACTATGGGGATGGAGCAGCCGTGATAGACGAGGCGATCGTCGGAGCAGCTCCTTGGAGATGGAGGACGGGGCGGCTGAACTGGCGGGACGGCGAGATGGACGACGGATCCTCATCCGGGGAGGTGGACGAGGGACGTTGAGCTGTTGCGGTGGACGATGTCGTCGGGCAAGAGGCTCCGGCTGGGTAGCGGTGATGTGGCGGACGGAGGAGGGTGGGGTTTCACGGCTGGAGCGGAGAGGTTATGGTGGCCTGGGATTTCGAATGGCGAAAAGGGGGTGATGGGCGGGGGTGAAGCATGACTTAGGAACACGCTTGTCCAAAATGTAGGGTGTGTTACAAAAGTACCCGCCACCGATTTGAACTAGCGGCGCTTTCGGCTCAGGGTTAGAAGGGGGATTTCGCGTGTCGGGATTTGGCAGCTGGAGGGAGTTTTCGCGCGCATTGTAATTTCGGGATAGCAAGGCGCAGGTTGTGAAGGCGCCAGTTTTGGGAGCACGATATCTGAAAATTTTCGAGATATAACAAGACGCGGGTTGAATTTCAGGGACAAGCCTAACGTGTCGTAATATTGTACTTGTACGTACCAAATCAGTTCGCACTTCCCTCAACCAAGAAGAAAACGAAAAAAATAAAACTATTCACACCACACAAAGAGAGAGTCTTGCCCCGTTTTACTATACAAATGCTATTCAAAGCTACTCCCTCCTTCCATCTATATAGGGCCTAATGCATTTTTCGATGCTAACTTTGACCAAATATTAGAGCAATGATATATGACATGCAACTTACACAAAGCACACCGTTAAATTCGTCTGTGAAAGGTTCTTTCAATGATATAATTTTCACATTGTGCATGTCATGTACTATTAATCTTGTCAATAGTCAAAGGCGGTCTTAAAAATCTCATTACGCCCTATGTAGATGGAAGGAGGGAGTATGAATCCATGTTATGTCCGATTAAATTTTTCCGCTTGCTGTATAATGCATGTAACCTACTCATACCAACATTTTAGTGCATTCCAAATGTCTATACTACCGCTGCAATTTGAACTAAATTTGAATTCGTGTCTCTATTTCAATAAGAATCTACAATCATGATTGTTGCCAACTTCAACCATCAATGTTTCCTTGCTATCCGCCAGATATAAATCAGACGGCCTATAATGCAGGATGGCAGGCACACCATCATCAACAACTCTGTTTTTTATAAGAGTAGAGATAAAATATATTAAATGTAGTATACCATGTTCATAACCACACCATGTTTATCACCGTTATATATATTCACACATCCGTCGGTTTTAAACACTATGATAAATTCTTCAAATATCCGAATTCACTTTTTATAATGAAGTATATATGATCTCTATTCGTCTTTTACACCCACACAACCCTCTTATCTTTGTAGCTAGCGCTAACTTTGTCTTGTGCATGCACACGCCCGCATCCCTCTCACCCTCCCTCAGCATTCTCTAGCTCCATTGCGCAAATTCGTGTTTTCACTTTAGGTCGTTCACCCACGGTGTGTGTAGGCCTCCCAGCTCCTTCTTTATAGCACACATCGATCGATATGCCTCTCTAGCCAGGTGTGCCTAGCACAAACACAAGCTTCCCCTCTTCTCTTGTCACCGTCCATGCCTCACTCCCACCACTCTTTTCATTGTTCTCGTACTCGTACACTCCTCCCCCTCGATATAGTATGCCTCTCGTACCACCTCCTACATGCATCCCTCTCTCTCTATCCTTCTTCTCATGCCTCATTTGCTTCTAACACACACATGCATGTATACCGATCGATCTCCCAACATATACCTAGATCAACTTTAACTACCCCCCCATCGATCGACGTACCTCACAAGTTATGTCTCTCCTTTCTCTTACAAAGGGCGATTGATCTTCCTATGTACTTACGTCTGCTTACCACAGCCACATCGTCCCCCTCATCATTCGTGCATGCCTCCTGACCCGTCTCTCACACGCACGTGCACAGACAACAAGCAGCCATCTCCTCTCTTATTGATATTGCGGGCGTGCCCTCCGTTTGTCTAGCAAGCTTATCCCACCATTTGTTAGAAGCAACTCCACTACCACCCCCTCCAACACTCTATCTCTGTCTCTCTCCCAACCTTATTCATCTCCTGCACATATGCATGGATGCCAATCGATCTCCCTTAATACATGAGGCAGATCGATCTCCTTAATACATGAGGTAGGCCTCTCTCCTCCTCCACACATATACCAGCCATTGTACCTCTATAGTTAATTGGGCCTCCCTCTTCCCCCACCACACACTGATAGTCGAGCGCTGCAGGTAGGTATCCATGCCACAGAGACAAACTGCACATGTCCCATCTCACATTCCAGTAGGCCAGCCACTCTATATCTTTGACGTGGGCACACACAAATTCGATGGCACTCTTTATCGATCGCGCGCGCGCACACACACACACATCATCCCTCTCTTCGATTCTATAGACACCTCAAGCCGATGATACCTCCACTCTCTTCTCGTGGATCGCCCCCTCTATATATATGTTATATCCAGGACTCTATTTCACACACATTGCATATGTTAAATTTTTTGATTGACCCCCCCCCCAAAAAAACTCTCAAGAACCCACACACTATATCTCTCTAGGTTTGTATCTCTCTCACACAACCCCACGTAGGTGGTGTATGTATACAAGAAGAGAATAGGTGCACCGTGCACGTACTCACGCTTCGTGCCCAGCCACACCCGCGTGGGTACACGGTGGAGCTTATTTCTTTACGAAATGGCAACCCACGTGCTAATTTGAACGTCTATTACTAGAGGGAATAATGCGTACACACATGCATGCAGTGCTTCCACCCCGGGTACACACATGCATGCACTACGTAGTAGTACAGTACATGGAGAGAAAATTGTGGACTTGATTGCGGTTACCATGCCCTAATTAATTCAGCATTAAACCAAACGCGTCTAAAGTCTCTCTGGTGGTGGAAATGCATTGAGAAAAATGCATCATAATGAAGCGCGCCCTGTAAACTGTGACGGAGGGTGGAGTAGTATGAAGGTGCAAAACCAAGTACGCGTACTAGTACTGCGCTTGGCTCTTCGCCCCTTCGTGAAGTCGAACAATGATGGTACTCCGCATGTTGGGTACTACAGTGTATGCCTCTGACAATCTGACACCGAATAGACTGATGCATGTCCACCGAGGGTAGGTTGCATTAGTCAAAAGGCGTAAGCGAGCTTCACCTTGTTCTGCAAGCTTCTCCTCGTTCTGGGAGTTGACGGGACACACCAAAAAGTAGTGCTAGTCCATACTCCCTCCTTTCCGGTTAATATGGCTTAATCTTTTTGCGGGTAAATGAGAGAGCTTTATTCATATATAAGCATTCTTAGGACGATCAGCCAAGACACTGGTCACTAGGAAGCCAAAAAAAGAAGTAGGAAGCGAGGTGTTTCATCAAGCCAGCTCTCGGCCACATTCAAAGTGCAGCAAGCACGGTTCGCACGAAGATGCGCCGCAAGGTTTGCTGACCTGTTTACATGCTGAATAACAAAAAAAGAGGAAATATTACTGAGCGCTACTATTTGTAACAGGATATGAGCCAGAATTAAGCGAGAATTGTGGCGAGTGTTCCATGCAATAACCTTCCATTATCACATGCGAGAACCCTCGAAGAGAACCAAATGTGTTGAAGATTGCTTTATCACATTTTAAAATTATAATAAGAGTGCAGATGCTCCTCCATCCGGTTCCTAGTAGTATAGTGTAGTATGCTTCTGGCAATCTGACACCGAATTAACTGTTGCACGTCCACCGCCTGAGCGAGGGAGAGCTTGCATTAGTCAAAAGTTTCTCCTTGTCCTGCGAGCCACCGGGCGCAAGCTTCTCCCGTCCTGCAACCTTCTCCTCGTTCGACAAGTTGACGGGACACAACAAAGTAATGCTAGTCCATGTTGCCTCCTCTCCGGTTAACATGGCTTAATTTCAAACGAGATAAATACACTGTCTGTCATTGTATATTTGTAAAAATACGGTCAGTGGACTTCATAATACGCTCACTGCGCTCAATATATATATTTTTCGATGTTCATATGGTCACTAGCTCACCCTGACTGAGTATGTGTGTGCATGCACGTGTAGGTTGAGCACTTGAGCATCACCGTGTGTGTTCCGTCATGTGCTCGGACATGCATGCATTAGGGCGTCGCGCGCGTTTTTGCGTCCGTGTGTACGTGTGACTGTTGCATACACGTAGGGGGAGTACGTGTAGGGGCCACTAAGGAGCAGTCAAATCACACAGTAAGTTAGTCGGAAGAGGCAACCATCATTTCACTCTTGAATGACACATACGCAATATAAAATGGTTGATATGGAGAGAAAAAGAAAACCACTATACTCCCTCCTTTCCGGTTTATAAGGCTCAATTCAAAATTCTCACCAACCAAGGTAGATGGTGAGTGGTGGAATACTTTTTGCAGTTTGCAAAAGCACCCAAAATGCTCTTGTTTTCCTCAAAAAAGTATGTTTACCAATGCATTAATTGCAATGCATGCATGCATAAATTACATGCATTGGTCAATTTTCTCTTAGTACTTACATGCAATGATTTAATGCACCTTGGAATCTGAACATGTGATGGAAAACAACCAAATTGGGCCTTATGAAATGGAAAAACTAAAATTTTGAGATAAGCCCTGTAAACCGGAAAGGAGGGAGTATATACACTAGCAGGGTGCGTGTGAGAGATGGGTCAGGAGGTGAATGACACGTGGCCCCAGGGAGTGGCTGGCCCACCTATCATACAGCCAAAGGCAGGTGCAGTAGAGGGCCAAGGAGTAGTACGAAATCCTACGCACCTACGCACACTAACCAAGGGCTGAGTGATCACTCGAATCGCAAGATCAGTTGACTAGAAGCTACGCTAGACCCATCGAGGCGATGAGCGCGAGCATCAGCCGGCTGTGCCAGATAGTCCACGACGCCGGCCTGCGGCCCGGCAGGTAGTATTGCTTGAGGCCGCCAGGGCGAGGGGCCGCTTGGACGACATCTTCACATCCTTGTTTGACGAGGTCCTCGTCAGTTTCCTCGACAAGTTCACCGTTGTCAAGAAGCTTGCGGACGACTTTGACGTAAGCCTCCAGCCGACGCGCCCAGGCTCTGCGATGCCCGCCACCCTCAACGGCCATTATGGTAACAACCTCTTCGACGCACTGGTGGCCCTGTGACTGCCCGCCGTCGCGCTGGAGAATGTCCACCTCGAGGTCGCGCTCGCCGCGCAGTGCCTGGCGCAGCAAGACACCATCACCATAATCACCCACGTCTACGCACAAATCGGCCACAAGGACTAGTACATTCAAGAGGAGGACGATTGGACGCTGGCCTTCTTGGAGCGCAGGGAAACCTTGGACGGCACTGTTCAGAAGCACGTTGAGCTCGCCGCCAACGCCGCTGCTCCTCACACGTCGGTTGGTGACCCGGCGCACTAGGGCATGAGGATGTCGTTGAACGTTGATGGATCCGTATGTATTTTTATCCTTCTGTCAAATCCATGCAGTAGTATATGATACTACAGTAATTATCTTACCTTCCGCATCAACTTCATAATTTTCGTACGTACTCCATGCATTAACGGCGCTAGAAGCAAACTTCTCATTACTCTACGCAAAATCGTTATTTTCTATCTATCGGTTGCGCCATGGAGCAGAACCAAATTTTACAAGTTACGGGTTCAAAAGGAAAAGCCTATCGTGTTCGCGTCGCACCCCCACACAGTTGGTCCGGCACACCGCTCAAGCGGGAATGCGTGCGGTGTTGCATTTTCACTTACAAGTGGGACCGCAGTTGAGCAAACCGACTATCGGCAAACCCCCACCCTTCCCACCGCGTGATGGCTAAGAAAAGAGGACAAGAGGGAGAAGAGATGGCTGTAGCATGGACTCCAAGAAAATTGGTGTCGGATGGGACTCGTGTGGGTGGCGTGTGCCATACTGCTAGACGTGAATGCTAGTTATGGCCCATGCCACCCCACTATATCGAGCCTATATCGAGGTACGTAGAACAAATTTCCTGCAGTCCATGCTCAACCCTCCTCTATCTCTCTTCTCAGCCAGCCAGCGGACGCGCGGAGCCCATCGTCTGTTTGCTCACATGAGGCCCCACATGTCAGTGAAAACACAAGAGGACCCACTAAACCTGCACATCTTTCACCTCGACGTGCTGGTGATGAAAAACAAATCCAATCAAGATCTTCGGTGGCCGCTTTTGGAGTTACTCAAGAGTAGTAAGATTCTATTTACAGTTTAACCCAAGATGCACATATCGTGGCTTCAACTACCACCCTATTTTCTTTCATGACACGACCTGGATGCTGGATGTCCCACGTGTCGGCAAAAGGAGGAAGAACCCGACCAAATCTTCGGTTCTGCTCTCGGATTGGACTAGTTGTGCTAACTTAAAAATTTTATTGTGTACTCCCTCCGTTCCAAAATACATGACTTCCATTTGTCCAAAAATGGATGTACATATATACTAAGACATGTCTAGATACATATATATTTTGACAAATAGAAGGCATGTAGTATTGTGCAATGGAGGGAGTAGAATGGATGCAAGTTTTTGTATTGGGAAGAAGAGTACATCCATATATTGATAGAGCGCAATTTAGTAGATGTTCTATCACTTTTAGCTAGTATAGAATAGAGGCTAGACATGAGACTAGATGCGAGGAAGCAATGTCTACTTCTTTACACTCGAAGAAGAAAGAAGCACGCAAGATCGAGCCTCCGCAGATCAACAATGAATGCATCGAGAAGGCACTAATCCAACTTACTATAGGAGTAGTCAAAATTATCGTTGGAGTTCGTGCAAAATGGAGGTCCGTTTGGGGTCGTGCGTTGGAGTTGGCCTTACAAGTGGGACCGCAGTTAAGGAAACCGACTATCGGCAAACCCCCACCTCGCCCCCTGCGCGATGGCTGAAGTTAGAGAAACGACGAGGTTGAAGAGATTGCTCTTGCACGGACTCCAAGAAATAATATGGTGTCAGATGGATGTCGTGGTGGTGGCGTGTGGCATACTCCTGGACGTGAATGCTTGTTCTGGCCCATGCCACCCTACTACTCCTACTACTTACACCTACTATATACTATACTACTAGTATATCGAGGATTCGAGGTGCTGGTTACATACAACGAACACATTAACATATGGCTACAGTAAAAACACCTGCCCGACGCGCGAAGCATGTGAAGCTAGTACAAATAGTGTACTACTATTGTTGATTGGCCTCATCCGATAACCTGTTGCAATGCACGTACAATTATGTATTCGGAAAATATTTTTTTGCCTCATCACACCACTCACTCAGAGAAGCGACTCGAAAGCCATTCATAAATTTAGTAAGTTTATCACAGGCATATCATTTTATTACATAGTACAACATGGCATCAACCAACATCGACAACGAGGATACATTATAAATACTAAAGTTTTCACCACACAACAAATAACAAGCCATGAAATGAACTTCAACTCAACCATTCCGCGGCGTTGGAAACTCTTGCTTTGAACCAAAAGTGATTCTCTGGGATGGGCCATCCGTTGTCGATCTGGAGACCAACGCAGGACTGATCATCCAGGCTGAAGCGGCCTACTATATCAGTACCAGGGTAGGGAACCACCCAAATGTGCGAGGTATAGACACAGTTGTTTCTCATAAATGTGTCAACAACAGTTGGATCGCCTTTCACCATCATCGGATCGTTTTGTCCAAGGAAGAGCGAGTTTTCTCCAAGACTATCAATTCTGTGCCAGGGAGAAGGAGTTGGCGCTAGCACCCTAGTATCCATCCCGAATACCATGCAACGGGTGTTGGAATAGGTCCGGAGAGTGCGACCATGGGAGACTACACCTGCTTCCTTAGCAGTAACATCATCAGTGGGTTGTATACACACAAGAAGAGGTGATCCATCGGAATTAGTTGCCAGGCGCCACAGAGTATATCGGCGCTGCTCGTCCTCATGCTCGTGATCATCACCATCGTCATCTCCCCCTTGGTTATAAAAATCTTCAAGTATAGGTGGTGGGATGTTCACAGGACCTTGGAAACACAAGAAGAAGGTTAATTAGTAAAGGGAAACTTGCTAACCCGCATGCATGTGGATGAAACAATTATAATTACGGTGGAAGACAAACGTACCGAAACAACAAGGATGCCATGCAAAAACAGTGCCACGAGTGGTGGCAGCAAACACAAGGCCCTCATATTCAATTGCATCACAGTACTCATCCATGTACAGAAACTAATTTTTGAGCAATATCCATCGAGTGAAACCATCAAGGACGGCAACAAGCTTGTTGAAGATAGGAACAACATCATAGTTTTTGTAATTCCAAGAGCGGTTGGGAACTCGACAAATTGCTATCTTCCATAGACGACAGTCACCATGATCATATTTGAACGTGCGTACATTACCGGTGTGCTCAACCTCTGGGCAGTGTGCTGAGATTTTTGGAAGTGGAACCCGGTGACGAGTGTACACATTCACAAGTTCCCACTCACAGTTGGACCCAATGTAAACAACCCAATCTCCATTTGCGCCCGCCCAAGCCTTGCCCTCAAGCGATTGCATCTTAACATCACACGTATCATTATCAAGCGGCATCAACTTGCACAGGGCGAGGCCTCCGTCGTGCCGGCGCCAGTCATCAGGGTCACGGCGAAGAAGATAGGGGAGATCAAACCGCTCCTTGACCCTTGGGTTCCTTGCAATGATGTTATTAGTTGAGTCGAGAATGGGCTGGAACGAACCTGCCATGCTAGCTGAGGTGATGACGTCGCACCGATCAATGAGTTCCTCCACCACGTCATCTTTTAGATCGGGGCAAGAATAACGAGGTCGTTTCCGACCTGTTCCCTCCATGGAGAAGACGATCGAACAATGGCAGAATAAAGGGTGAAGGGCTGAAGGAAAATGGAGGAGGGAGAGGAAGAGCGTGCCACAGCAGTTCCAAATCAAGAGGGAAAGGCGAAGAGTCGGTGGACGGTTGCGAGTTTACCACGGTTCACGAAGAGGCGCCCCGGCCTACACGTCCATTCGGAAATACTCCTACTACTCGCCATTGTCTCATTGATATGTTGGAACGGGACCACATGTCAAAGAAACATGGTGTGTAATTTCTCGTGCAAAATGAGATCTGGCCGCGTTGGCCCGAGGTGCCGCATTAGTTATCGACCTTTATTTTTTTAATGGCGTGCCGATCAGTTTTGAAGCACGACTAACTGGTACTGTATGAGAGGAAATATAAACTAATCTACCACTCCCTCACCTCCAGTACTAGTAGTATAAAAGAGATATATATAGGCTGGAGCTTCAGCGCTTTCTTGCTAAGGGCTGCCCACTTGCTTCTCACACTACCACCCTCTCTCCAGATCTAAAAAGACGGCCCCTCTCTCCCTCCTCACCGGTGGTCACAGATCTGCCGAGGAAGAGAAGGACGTGCAGCGTTGACACACTCGTCATTGGCGAGTGAGGTCACGCACTAACGACAAGGCCATCCTCTCAGACCTAGCGCCCGCGCGGGATGGCCTCCGTCCCCAAGCTCGCTGCCGTAGTGTGTGCGGAGGACGATGATCACGAGCGAAGCCACTTCCCGCTGACCCTCAGGCGTGCAACCTCTTTTCGAGCCATAACCTCGTTCTATTGCCCCATCTGCTATGTCGTTGCATGTGGATCTTTTTCCACTCCACCATCTTCCCAATTTGCTATCCTCTACTCTGCTGGCCACTCAGACGAAAACCATAATTTGCACTATTAAAGGAAACCCTAATTCATGCAGACTAATCCATGTCTGGGTTGAATAAGGAAAGGAAGGGAGACTGTACTGTCCAATAGAGTAGGCATCGAACCCGCATCTAGGTTGAAAAGGGGAAAATCAGTAGCTAAGGAACAAGTCTCGTGTCTCTTGGTTGAAGAAGGGTAGAAAGGCATGGCAACGCAATAGAGAATGACCAGGTCGATCGGTTTGTTGTCCTCGCATAGGAAAAAGGTGGCTAAAGAGAACAAAAATGGGACCGTAATCCACATATGCTGCCTGGATATTTGTTGCTCTGGGCAACCATACCTCCCTCACCACTCTGCATCTATGGAGGTACATCGTACTGGTGCCTCCCATGCTCATATTGCCATTTTTTGTTGTTAGTATAACGCCAGCAGTCAAGTCAAGCAATGCTATTGCTAAAGTGATGCCACATTTAACTAATGCCGCTCTCAGTCTAATGCCACCCATAAATTTAAGCAATGCCATTTAATGTCACTGGATTATTTCAGGGTTAGCTGTTGATTGTGGATGTATTAAAGATTTTTCAGCTATAAGGCATTCTAATGTTGTTGCACAGCCAGTATACCAACGATGAAACTTGTTACTCCCGTCAGATTTTTGCACTGTTAATGCTTATAGATTACATACCTCACTTTCATGAGATAAATTAATTTTTTTGTACAGTGTCACCAAAATGCCAAGGCGCTGATGTCATTTTATTTGGTTAAACTGCACAGACAATTATGAAGACAAGAGGAAAGGTCAAGAGTGGGCACCTCCTCCTCCGGCTGTTCTCTTGAGGAGGTCTGTATGTTTGTCTCTAATGCCTGTCGACTACATACCTGACATCATGATGTAATGTTAAGTCATTTCCTTTTGTACAGTGTCACTGAATTGTCAAGGCGGTGATGGCATTTTATTTTAGTAGAACTGCACAAATTTGCTTAAAAGAAGAGGAAAGGTCAGGAATGGCTCACTTTTCCAGAAAAAACTATGTATGCCTTCCTCACATCAGCCGTTGTTGCTTTATTTATTCCTTCAAACAGGTGGTTAGAAACAGTCTTGCTACCTTTTCCCATTAAGAAATTGGAATGCTTATATTTGTGAGTCTATGCTTCAACTAGTGCCACTTTTAGAGTAATCACACTTTCAATATCTATGCAAACAGGGATGCTCGATTTTAGTGGAACTGCACAAAAAGTCCAACTGGTTCAACATTAGGAGCATGTTTTTTCCCAACCTTTATATCCAATTGGTGGCACTATGAGCTGTTCATTACGAAGGTACATGGTTTGCTACTATCTTGCTACTCTTTTTGTACTGTCATTAGATAGTAATACTAGTGGTTTGCATGTGAATTTATTGGCAGGGTGGACCTACATTGGAGGTGCAGGACAGGATTCAATGATTGGATGCTCAATTTCGGTTGTATCGATTTCACCTCTTCCATCACTGCGAACATGGATATCCTTGGTCTGATGAAGAATAGGCGCTATATTTCTGCTCTGAACCAGCAAATCAATTCAGTATGAAATTGTCCAGGGCAAAACATAACTGTATCAGATTGTCCAGTGCAGAACATGACAGATGCTAAGCGGAAGAGACATGTTTAAACCGAAAATACAAGGTGTGGTATATGTTTACTAGCTGCTTGATATTTGTGCAGACAGAGATGTCTGCCCGTTGCTATTTGGCAAACCAACAAAGTGCCCGCAATTTTGGTTGAACTGCACAAGAGAATAGTATAGTCACTGCATGCAGTGCCATTTGAAAATAGACACAGAAAGATTGGATAGTCACTTCATGGACTGCAGAAAAGTAGTACTGTACTATTTATTGGCCAACACTAGGTGCTTCATTGCTTTGGTCTGATTATACAATGGACATCATTTTGCCTAAGTTAAAGTTTGTATTCCGAAAATAGTCTCGCAGTGTGATCGAGGGAAGACCAAATCATATTGCAGTGCATGTTCCTCCATCATGTCTGGTTCATTCTCATGGTTCCAGCTGTTGGTGAAACCACTTATGTTTGCAAGAGGAATTGTAGACTTCACAAACAAATTTGTCTTTCAGTCTGTACTGAATGTTGGCCAATAGAAGCATCCATGTTAGTAGGAAGAACAGATGTTTTTTCTAGATCTTTGCTTTTGGAGCTACATATTTGTATATGATCTGTGAGTCATTGAGATGCATTAACATGTTGATCTTATGTATGGGAATCGTACTAGTTAGTTTTAGTTGCGACGCAAGATCCGAAGTGGCTGATCTTTGCTTTTGGAGCTACATATTTGTATATGATCTGTGAATCATTGAGATGCATTAACAGTTACTTATTTCTGTTCGCTCAGTGTTTACAAGTTACTGATCGATCACTAGCTAGCCTACAAATGCGCTCCTGGCAGTTTTATTTGCGACGCAAGATGCAAGTGGCAGTTTTTTGAATAAAAATGCCTACCTCTGAAGAAACTGACAAGCTCGTACGCAAGCAAGTGCCTCCTTATTTCAAGCCAATAGAAAAAATGGCTCCTCCTAGTGGATTTCTGACATCTGGGTCCCATGCCATTGTCAACGTAGTCAATAAACGAGAGAATTGCACAACGAGCGGCTGACACCAGGGACCCAGCAGCTCGCCCAGTTATTTTTGTTTTGGGTTAATTTGATAAATGCCACTCCAAATCTGGTGTATCCGAGAAATGCCACTGCAATTTCCAAACTTTGAAAAATGCCATTTCATGCCATTTCTAGTGGCATTTTTCGAAGTCTGGAGTGGCGTTTTTCAAAGTTTGCAAACTGCAGTGGCGTTTTTCAAAGTTTGCAAAAATTGCAGTGGCATTTTTCAAAGTTTGGAAATTGCAGTGGCATTTTTATGAATCGCCATAATTGGAGTGGCATTTATCTAATTTGTTTTTGAGACGGAAGCAGGGTGTCAACTGGGCTGTGCGGGACACTCTGGCCTGTCTAGACAGCCTTTTCTTTTATGTTTACCACAGACCAGCCCAGTAGTTTTTTTTCTTTCTGAAAATGGCTAGCCCAGTTTTTTTGTGATTTGTCAAGTAAGTCGCTTTATCAGGCCTGTTGGGCTGCAAATCTTTCAAGACGAGGAGAGCTTCATTCGGCTGGCCGAGAAAATGGCCTATCAGTAATGAGAAATGGGCTGTACATTTTTAAAACACATCAAACCGGCAATTATTTTCAAATATCTTTTTTTCATTTCGAGATTTTAAATTGCATTGATTTTTATGCGTGGACAATTTATTGGATTTTATATTGATATACATTTATTTTTAAAATCAGTCTGAATGTGACTCGAAATTTCGGGATTAAAAACAGTTCAGACCGCACCGACATATGCAAAATTTCGTATAATTTTTTAACCGTGGCCACAATATGGGCTGTAATGCTAACATAAAGAATATGGGCTCCAAAAAAACCCGTAAGAATTAGCAAATGGGCTGTAAATTATTTGAAATAATGGCAGATGGGCTGTATGCTGTTTTCCACAGATTTGAGGCTTTCCACAGATGGCCTGTATACTGTTGGATGTCCATCCAACGGCCGTCGTGCTTCTTCAATCTCTGCTCTTCCTGCTCCAGCCGCTCAAACAAGCGCCGGCGGGACTGCCTGCTCCCTCCTCCCCGCGGCCGGCTGTGCTGCCGCGCAGGCCTCACCGCCCCACCGTACTCCCATCGCTGGCCTAGCCATCCCTCTACTCACCCACACCTGCTGTTATTCTCCGGCGACGGCAGACGAACCAGTAAACCCTCGTACAGTCGTACTCCCCTCCGCGTGGGAAACAAAAACAACGGCCGAGTCTTCCCTGCCTCCGTGTCGTTCCCTTCCTAGGCCTCGCCGTCGTCCACCGCCCTGGTGCTCTCGGCGTGGCGTGGTCAGCGTGGTCAACGACCGACATGCATCTGAAGTGGACTGTACGTGGAGAGGCTGACAGCTGGGTCCACGGCCGCACGCAAGGAAATGCCTCCTTATTACGCGCAAAATAATGATTTCCTCCACCTGACATCTGGGACCCACCGAAACGGCCTCTGTATTTCGCGAAAAAAACGTTACCGCCGCTGACAGCTCGGACCCACCAGCTATATCTTCGCACGCAAGGAAGTGCCTCCTTATTACGCACAAAAAAATGAATACTCCCCCTGCTAGCTGGGACCCAGTATAGTGGGCCTACTAAGTTGACGGGGACGAAGGGCTTTGTCAACTTAGTCAATATGCACGATTCTAGCTCGACTGACCGTACGATGTCCATCCAACGGCCGTAGTGCTTCTTCAACCTCTGGTCTTCTTGCTCCAGCCGCCCAAACCAGCGCCGGTCGTGCCGCCTGCTCCTGCCTCCCGTGGCCGGCTGTGCTGCCGCGGAGGCCTCACCGCCCCCATACTACTCCCACCGCTGGCCAGGCCATCCCTCCACTCCACTCACCCACACCCCCTGTTATTCTGCGGCGACGGCAGCGTAGCCGAACCAGTGAACCCTCGTACTCCTCTCCGCGTGGGCATCCACTATCGCGTCTTCCCTGGCTCCGCGCCGTCCCCTTCCTAGGCCTCGCCGTCGTCCACCGCCGTGGTGCTGTCGGCGCGCCGTGGTCAATGTGGTCAACGACCGAATTCCATCGGAAGAATACTGTACGTGGAGAGGCTGACAGCTGGGTCCACGGCAGCCGCAAGGAAGTGCCTCCTTATTACGCGGAAAATAATTATTCCTCCACCTGACAGCAGGGACCCACCGGACGGGCCACCAGTATTTTGCGAAAAAAATCATTTCCCCCTGACTGCTGGGACCCACCGGACGGGCCACCGTATTTCGCGAAAAAACGTTCCCCCGCTGTCAGCTCGGACCCACCGGAAGTGCCTCCTTATTACGCACAAAAAATGAATACTCCCCCGGCTAGCTGGGACCCACCTTGCTGGGAGGCTGACTTGTGGGCCTATTAAGTTGACGGGGACGGAGGGCTTTGTCAACTTAGTCAATATGCACGATTCTAGCTCCAGTGACCGTACGATGTCCATCCAACGGCCGTAGTGCTTCTTGAACCTCTGGTCTTCTTGCTCCAGCCGCCCAAACCAGCGCCGGTCATGCCTCGTGCTCCTGCCTCCCATAGCCGGCTGTGATGCAGCGGAGGCCTCACCGCCCCCTGCTACTCCCAACGTTGGCCAGGCCATCCCTCTACTCACCCACACCCCCTGTTATTCTGCGGCGATGGCAGCCTCACACCGCAGCGAACCAGTGAACCCTCGTACTCCTCTACGCGTGGGCATCCACTGCCGCGTCTTCCCTGGCTCCGCGTCCCCTTCCTAGGCCTCGCCGTCATCCACCGCCCTGGTGCTCTCGGGGCGGCGTGGTCAACGTGGTCAAGGAACGACTTCCATCGGACGTGGACTGTACGTGGAGAGGCTGACAGCTGAGTCCATGGCCGTAGCAAGTGCCTCCTTATTACGTGCAAAATAATTATTCCTCCACCTGACAGCGGGGACCCACCGGACGGGCCACCGTATTTCGCCCCCCTGACTGCTGGGACCCACCAGCTACATCTTCGCAGGCAAGGAAGTGCCTGACAGTCGGGACCCACCTGGTTGAAGCGTACGTAGCGTTGTCATTCTGGTCGCGAATGTGTACGTACATATATACTGGTGGATGTAGAGGCGCGCACGTGTCGTAGTAGAGGCACGCATGTGTCGTAGTAGAGGCGTGCACATAGCATGTACACGTATGTATAGCGGCCAGGGTGCAAGAAAGAAAATACGGCCATGTATGTGTACATACAGGCGGGGTCTCGAATGCCTACTCGCGCATACGTACGGCGAGGGCTCGTGTACATGGCTGGGTCGGAACGGAGAAACAACGTCGTCGTCGTGTTCATGGGTTGGAATGAAATGTGTGGTCGTGTTCATCGGGAGGGCTTGGATGGAAGAGGCGATGGAAACGAGGTCTGGCGTACCGCACAACGGAGGAAACGGACCTCCTACGGTCGAAACGGGGGTCCTATTGATCGGGAGGGGTGTGGCGTACCGCAAAACGGAGGAAACGGACCTCCTACGGTCGAAACGGGGGTCCTGTTGATCGGGAGAGGTGTGGCCTACCGGAAAACGGAGGAAACGGACCTCCTACGGTCGAAACGGGGGTCCAGTTGATCGAGAGGGGTGTGGCGTACCGCAAAACGGAGGAAACGGACTTGTGTTGGAGCGCTACGGTCTAAATGGGGGTCCTGTTCATCGGGAGGGGTGTGGCGTACCGCAAAACGGGACTCTACGAGATACTGTTCATCTCCACCGTCAACCCCCTCCAGCCTCCACGAGCTACTGTTCATCCACTGTCGACCTCCTCCAGCCTCCACGGGATCCTGTTCATCCAACCTCCACCGCGTGCTACTCCACCGGCTACTATTCAACCACCCCTCCACCGTCTACTATTCATCCAGCCCTCCACACCACGGGGTCTTGTTCAACCACCCCTCCACGGGCACCCCTCCATCGTTTACTGTTCATCCTGCCCTCCCCACCACGGGGTCCTGTTCATCCACCCCTCCACGGGCACCCCTCCACTGTCTACTGTTCATCCAGCCCTCCACCACACCACGGGGTCATGTTCATCCAGAGGCAACGCCACCGCTCACTGTTCATCCAACCCCCCCTCCCTCAACCCTCACTGTTCATCCCATCGATCGGCTTCAGTTAGCAGCAGTAGCCAAGGAATCGCTCGATCGGGTTCAGTTAACAGCCATTGATCGATCGCTCGGGTTCAGTAACGCGTAGCCTGCAGTGCAATCGCTCGGGTTCAGTTAGAGCCCAACGCCTTGCTCGGGTTCAGTTAGTGCCAACGCCTCGCACACACGCACGTACGTGTATGAGAGAAACGCGCATCGCTCGGCCCTCGACCTCCCACCGTAACCGGGAACTCCCCGAAATTTTCCTCCCCCTCGCTTCTACCATGGTTTTTTCCGTCATGGACGGCCCAAAGAATGTCATGCAGCTGCGTCTCCGGCCCGCCCAGGACGAAAAGCCCATTTTCTATCATGATTTTTTTGTCATAGAAGTAGGAGCCCACCACATCTATGATGATACCGGGTTTTGTCACAATTATCATCATAGAAGTGTCATATGTATGACAAATTTTTTTTGTTCGGCCCAAAATGTCACGGATGTGTCTTTTTTTTGTAGTGTATACTTTCATTGTCAACATAACAACCAAGAGATGGCGATATCTTCCATGCTACACACATTATAGGCGGTTCCCAAACAGAATGCTAAAGTTTATACTCCCCCTTCCACCAACAAGCATCAATCCATGGCTTGCTCAAAACAACGAGTGCCTCCAACTAACAAGAGTCCCAGGGGGAGTTTTGTTTGCAATTATTTTGATTTGATTTGCATAAAGCATGGGACTGGGCATCCCGGTGACCAGCCACTTTCTCGTGAGTGAGGAGCGGAGTCCACTCCTCTTGAGAATAACCCACCTAACATGGAAGATACGGACAACCCTAGTTGATACATGAGCTATTCGAGCATACGAAACATGATATTTATTTGAAGGTTTAGAGTTTGGCATATACAAATTTACTTGAAACGACAGGTAGGTACCATATATAGGTAGGTATGGTGGACTCATATGGAATAACTTTGGGGTTTAAGGGATTGGATGCACAAGCAATATTCCCGCTTAGTACAGGTGAATGCTAGCAAAAGACTGGGAAGCGACCAGCTAGAGAGCGACAACAGTCATGAACATGCATTAAAATTAATCAACACCGAATGCAAGCATGAGTAGGATATAATCCACCATGAATATAAATATCGTTAAGGCTATGTTGATTTTGTTTCAGCTACATGCGTGAACATGTGCCAAGTCAAGTCACTTAAATCATTCAGAGGAGGATACCACCCTATCATACCACATCACAACCATTTTAATAGCATGTTAGCATGCAAGGTAAACCATCATAAGCTCCTAGCTAATCAAGCATGGCACAAGAACTATGATCTCTAGTTATCATTGCAAACATGTTTATTCATAATAGGCTGAATCAGGAACGATGAACTAATCATATTTACAAAAAACAAGAGAGGTCGAGTTCATACCAGCTTTTCTCATCTCAATAAGTCGTCATATAATCATCATTATTGCCTTTCACTTACATGACCGAACGATGTGAATAATAATAATAGTGCACGTGCATTGGACTAAGTTGGAATCTACAAGCATTCAATAAACAGGAAAAGACAAGGCAATATGGGCTCTTTTGTCAGATCAACAATAATGTATATAAGAGCCACTTCAACAATTTAATCATGGTCTTCTCCTATCGACCCCCAAAGAAAAGAAAAGAAAAGAAATAAAACTATTTACACGGTAGAGCTCCCAACAAGCAAAAGAAGAAAAGGAAATCTTTTGGGGTTTTATTTTTAATTACCGCTACAAGCATGGAAAGTAAACTAATTAAAAGCTACAACTATTTTTTTGGTTTTTATTAAGGTTTATCAAACACACAAAAAGAAAGCATAAAAAGGAAAGTAAACTAGCATGGATGGTACAATGAAAAAGTATGAGCACCGACATCTAGCAATGAGTGTGTGAACATAAATGTAATGTCGGTGGGAAATACATACTCCCCCAAGCTTAGGCTTTTGGCCTAAGTTGGTCTATGGCCATGGTTGGCCTGGCGGATATCCATAATAGTAGTTGGGGTCGTACTGAGATGCAGTAGCTATCACCTCCTGCGCTGCAGCGTAGCGACGAGCGGCCTCCGCTCTCCTCTCGTACTCATCTTCCTCCTCTCTGGTAATAACATATCTTCCTTTTGCCTGATGATCAAAGAAGGAAGGAGTAGGGAGAGTAATATGGACAGCACGACGTCTGTCAAAGATTAGTCGATACTGGAGAGGTGATTCATTCCTCTCGACAAACTGGTGGTGAACCATAGCATTAAAGTCTAGGTAAGCAGGGGGTAATTCAATATCATCTTCCCGTATGGCTATACCAAGAAAATTAGCTATGCGGGTTGCGTAAATTCCTCCAAAGAAATCTCCATTAAATCTATTAAGATGCAACCTACGTGCAACAATGGCTCCCAAATTATACGTGTGACATGCCTCATCTTTACCATTAATGCATCTACCTATGAAGAGAGCACAATAATGTATAGGAGGAAAGTGAATGCTCCCTATGGTAGCTTGTGTTATATCTCTAGATTCTCCCACAGTTATGCTAGCAAGAAAATCTCTAAATTCAGATTTGCGAGGATCCCTTATACTACCCCATTGTGGAAGTTTGCAAGCAGTGGTAAAATCCTCTAAGTCCATAGTGTAAGAATTTTCATAAAGATCAAACAGGACAGTTGGAGAATTACATGAAGATGAAAATTCAAATCTCCTCACAAAGGAACTAGTGAGACTGTGATGCTGGCTGCACATCTCTTTCTCGAAGCTCACAAGATCAGCGTTACGCAAATATGCGTTAAATTCTTCCTTAATTTCTGCTCGATCCATAAAGTTCTCGGAAGGCCATTCACAAGGACGCACTTGAGCGTGTTTTGGTGGCTCATCATCAGCATCACGTATTGCAAGCCTGGGTCCTTGCTTCCTTGAAGAACCACCCTGGAACATTTTCCTAAGCATATTTCTTCCTCTGAAAAATTCTGAAATTTTTTAGTAACTTCAAAATAAAAGTGAACCAAAGTCAATAATATTGATAGTAACTACTCATACAAGTGCCTAGAGCCTATATCATGCATCAAAACTACTTGGAACCATATAAATTTGACATACAAGCTCAAGAACATGGTCACCTAGACAGCACAAATTTGCAACGGATAAAGCACTAGAACAAAAACTAATTGGACCAATGGAGGAGTCACATACCAAGGAACAATCTCCCCAAGCAGTTTTGTGAGAGGTGCTTTTAGCAAGGAGATCGAAAATGGCAGCAAAACGAGCTTGGACTCGGGTTCGAGCTGGTTGTTCGTGTTTGGGGGAGGAAGAAGGAGTGTGTGGGTGAAAGGATAAGTGGAGGAGGGCCACCGTGGGGCCACGAGGCAGGGGGCGCGCCCTCCACCCTCGTGGGCAGGTGGGTGACCCCTCCCCCCCCCCCCCCGCCCCGCTGTGTTCTCGGTGCCAAATATTCTCAAATATTCTAGAAAAAATCATATTTAAATTTCAGGGCATTGGGGGAACTTTTATTTTCGGGGTATTTTTATATTGCACGGATAATCAGATAACAGACAGAAAAATACTATTTTTATTTTATTTAATATAAATAACAGAAAGTAAAAGTGGGGTACAGAAGGTTGTGCCTTCTAGTTTCATCCATCTCATGATCATCAAAAAGGAATCCACGAACAAGGTTGGTCAAGTCTTGTTAACGAACTCATTCCGAATAACATGGAACCGGAGAAATTTCGAATAACACTATGTTACCTCAACGGGGATATGCACATCCCCAATAATAAGAATATCATATTTCTTCTTGACAGTAGGAAGAGGAAATTCAAAACCTCCAAATATAATCGATGGAATTTTTCCAATAGAGTTGATACTATGAACTTGAGGTTGTTTCCTCGGAAAGTGTACCGTATGCTCATTACCATTAACATGAAAAGTGACATTGCCTTTAGTGCAATCAATAACAGCCCCTGCATTATTCAAAAAGGGTCTTCCAAGAATAATAGATATACTATCATCCTCGGGAATATCAAGAATAACAAAGTCCGTTAAAATAGTAACGTTTGCAACTACAACAGGCACATCCTCACAAATACCGACAGGTATAGCAGTTGATTTATCAGCCATTTGCAAAGATATTTCAGTAGGTGTCAACTTATTCAAATTAAGTCTACGATATAAACAGAGAGGCATAACACTAACACCGGCTCCAAGATCACATAAAGCAGTTTTAACATAGTTTCTTTTAATGGAGCATGGTATAGTTGGTACACCGGGATCTCCAAGTTTCTTTGGTATTCCACCCTTAAAAGTATAATTAGCAAGCATGGTGGAAATTTCAGCTTCCGGTATCTTTCTCTTATTTGTAACAATATCTTTCATGTACTTAGCATAAGGATTCATTTTGAGCATATCAGTTAATCCCATACGCAAAAAGATAGGTCTAATCATTTCAGCAAAGCGCTCAAAATCATCATCATCCTTTTTCTTGGATGGTTTGGGAGGAAAAGGCATGGGTTTCTAAACCCATGGTTCTCTTCCTTTACCATGTTTTCTAGCAACAAAGTCTTTCTTATCATAACGTTGATGCTTTAATTGTGGGTTATCAAGATCAACAACAGGTTCAATTTCTATATCATTATCATTACTAGGTTGAGCATCATCATGAACATTATCATTAACCTTATTACTAGTTTCAGGTTCATTACCAAATTGTGTTTCAGCATCAGAAATAGAAATATCATTTGGATTCTCAGGTGTTTCAACAATAGGATCACTAGAAGCATGCAAAGTCCTATCATTTTTCTTTTTCCTCCTTTTAGAAGGACTAGGTGCATCCACATTATTTCTCTGAGAATCTTGCTCAATTCTCTTAGGGTGGCCTTTAGGATACAAAGGTTCCTGAGTCATTCTACCACCTCTAGTCATAACTCTAACAACATTATCATTATCCTTACTATTCAATTCATTGAGCAAATCATTTTGAGCTTTAATTACTTGTTCTACTTGAGTGGTAACCATAGAAGCATGTTTACCAATAGGTTTAAGTTCACCTTTTACATTAGCCATATAATCACCCAAGTGTTCGAGCATATTTGAATTGTATTTCAATTGTCTACCAAAATAAGCATTAAAATCTTCTTGCTTAGCCATAAATTTATCAAACTCATCTAAGCATGGGCTAGCAAACTTAGTAAATGGGATTTCAACTTTATCATATCTATAGAGAGAATTTACCTTTACTACCTGTGTCGGGTTATCAAGACCATGAGTTTCTTCAATAGGTGAAGGATTAAGATCATATGTTTCTTCAACAGGCGGTAAATTAAGACCATGTATTTCTTCAATAGGAGGTAAATTCTTAACATCTTCAGCTTTAATACCTTTTTCTTTCATAGATTTCTTTGCCTCCTGCATATCTCCAGGACTGAGAAATAGAATACCCCTCTTCTTCGGAGTTGGTTTAGGAATAGGCTCGGGAATTGGCTCCGGAGGTGTCCAATTATTTTCATTTGTCAACATATTATTCAATAGAACTTCAGCTTCATCCGGTGTTCTTTCCCTGAAAATAGAACCAGCACAACTATCCAGGTAATCTCTGGAAGCATCGGTTAGTCCATTATAAAAGATATCAAGTATTTCATTTTTCTGAAGAGGATGATCAGGCAAAGCATTAAGTAATTGGAGAAGCCTCCCCCAAGCTTGTGGGAGACTCTCTTCTTCAATTTGCGCAAAATTATATATATCCCTTAAAGCGGCTTGTTTCTTATGAGCAGGGAAATATTTAGCAGAGAAGTAATAAATCATATCCTGGGGACTACGCACACAACAAAGATCAAGAAAATTAAACCATATCTTAGCATCACCCTTTAATGAGAATGGAAATATTTTAAGGATATAAAAGTAGCGAGTTCTCTCATCATTAGTGAACTGGGTAGCTATATCATTTAACTTAGTAAGATGTGCCACAACAGTTTTAGATTCATAGCCATGAAAAGGATCAGATTCAACCAAAGTAATTATACCAGGATCAACAGAGAATTCATAATCCTTATCGGCAACACAGATAGGTGAAGTAGCAAAAGCAGGGTCAGGTTTCATTCTAGCATTTAGAGATTGCTGATTCCATTTAGTTAATAACCTCTTGAGTTCGTATCTATGTTTGCAAGCTAAAATAGCTAAAGAAGCTTCTTTATCAAAAACATAACCCTTAGGAATAACAGGCAAGTCTTCATCGTCACTTTCATCAGTATTATCAGATTCAATATTTTCAATCTCTCTAGCCCTAGCAAGTTGTTCGTCAAGAAATTCACCAAGTGGCACAGTAGTATCAAGCATAGAAGTAGTTTCATCATAAGTATCATGCATAGCAGAAGTAGCATCATCAATAACATGCGACATATCAGAACGAATAGCAGAAGCAGATTTAGGTGTCGCAAGCTTACTCAAAACAGAAGGTGAATCAAGTGCAGAGCTAGATGGCAATTCCTTACCTCCCCTCGTAGTTGAGGGATAAATCTTGGTTCTTGGATCTTTAAAGTTCTTCATAATGATAAGCAGATATAAATCCCAAGTGACTCAAAGAATAGAGCTATGATTCCCCGGCAACGACGCTAGAAAATAGTCTTGATAACCCACAAGTATAGGGGATCGCAACAGTTTTCGAGGGTAAAGTATTCAACCGAAATTTATTGATTCGAGACAAGGGGAGCCAAAGAATATTCTCAAGTATTAGCAACTGAGTTGTCAATTCAACCACACCTGGAAACTTAATATCTGCAGCAAAGTGTTTAGTAGCAAAGTAATATGATAGTAGTGGTAACGATAGCAAAAGGTAACGGTAACAAAAGTAGTGTTTTTGGTATTTTGTAGTGATTGTAACAATAGAAACAGAAAAGTAAATAAGTGAAGAACAATACATGGAAAGCTCGTAGGCAATGGATCGGCCTAAAAAAGTTTTCTAAACATGGGCCACCATGCCGGATGCAGTTCATCATGTAACAGTCATAACCTAGGGTGACACAGAACTAGCTCCAGTTCATCAATGTAATGTAGGCATGTATTCCGAATATAGTCATATGTGCTTATCGAAAATAACTTGCATGACATCTTTTGTCCTACCCTCCCGTGGCAGCGGGTGAAAGGATTGATATGGTTGACTAGAGGGGGGGTGAATAGGCAACTACCAATTTTTAGCTTTTCTTTACCAAAATAAACTTTGCATCAAAGTAGGTTGTCTAGATGTGCAACTAGGTGAACAACCTATATGATGCAACAACAACAAGCACACAAGCAAGCAAGGGAACAAACACTAAAGAGCTTGCACAAGTAAAGGTAAGAGATAACCAAGAGTGGATCCGGTGAAGACGAGGATGTGTTACCGAAGTTCCTTCCTTTTGAGGGGAAGTACATCTCCGTTGGAGCGGTGTGGAGGCACAATGCTCCCCAAGAAGCCACTAGGGCCACCGTATTCTCCTCACGCCCTCACACAATGCGAGATGCCGTGATTCCACTATTGGTGCCCTTGAAGGCGGCGACCGAACCTTTACAAACAAGGTTGGGGCAAACTCCACAACTTAATCGGAGGCTCCCAACAAGACCATGAAGCTTCACCACAATGGAATATGGCTCCGAGGGGACCTCAACCGTCTAGGGTGCTCAAACACCCAAGAGTAACAAGATCCGCTAAGGATGAGTGGGGGAATCAAAAATCTCTCGGTGGAAGTGTAGATCGGGGCCTTCTCAACCACTCCCGAGCAAATCAACAAGTTTGGTTGGCTAGGGAGTGAGATCGGGCAAAAATGGAGCTTGGAGCAATAATGGAGCTTTAATGGTAGAAGAGGTAGGTCAAAGGGGGGAAGAAGACACCCTTTTATAGTGGGGGGAACAATCCAACCGTTACCCCCCACTCAGCCCCGCAGAGAGCGGTACTACCGCGGGGGCAGGGCGGCACTACCGCTCATAAGCGGTACTACCGCTCCCCCTCAGCGGTACTGCCGCGCTAGAATAGAAGGGGCTGGGGCTGGGACCCAGAGCGGTACTACTGCGGAGGCAGAGCGGTACTACCGCTCACAAGCAGCACTACCGCCACTACTACCGCAGCTAGTACCGTAAAACCCGACACAAGAAAATGCGCACTCGAGTCGAGGCGGTAGGAGCACGGAGCCACAACGGCACTGCGGCTGAGGCCATCCAGCGGTACTACCGCTCCGTGGAGCGGTACTACCGCTTACTGAGCTTCAGCCGTACTACCGCTATACTGGAGCTAGTGGCGTAAAACCCGACACGAGAAAATGCGCACTCGAGTCGAGGTGGTAGGAGCACGGAGCCGCAGCGGTACTGCAGCTGAGGCCAGAAAGCGGTACTACCGCTCCGAGGAGCGGTACTGCCGCTTAGTGAGCCTCAGCAGTACTACCGCTGTGGCCCGCGGTACTACCGCTGGGTCCAGGAAAAGACACATAGGGGAGAAAAGAGAAGCTCCAAAGAGACGGAAAGAAACGGTGGGTGAGAGAAGAACGTGTACGTGTTGATTCCACCCAAACCATACCGAAGCAGATCCCCTCTTGATAGTACGGTGACTACTACGAAACTTAGTCCACCAACAAAGTCACGAAGGAAGCTACACCGTCTTGAGTAGAGCACCGAGGGGAAATAATCATTTCGTGCCGAAAGATGAATATCTGAAATAACTCAAAGCACCCGATTAGTCCGCAAATGCATTGTCATCAATCACCAAAACACCGTAGGGATAAATATTCCCTTACAATCTCCCCCTTTTTGGTGGATTGATGACAATACGGGATTTGCATAGAAAAGAGTAAAGACATAGAATACAAGAGAACCCACGTCTCTTAAAATATAGACAGGCTCCCCCTAGATGTTGTGCACACTAGATAAGTGCTTTGGACTGCACGGCACACATACTAGGATCACGGCTCCCCCTATATTTTAGAGACCAACAACCTAAGCAAGATATATGAGAACACATCTATGATAGGATAAGCATGCAAGCTATAAGATACTGAGGTGCATAACACATATATAAGATAACAAAGGTAGCATATATCTTACACCATATGTCTGGAACTTAGGTCTCACAAGCACAAAACCAAACAAAACCAACAGCGAGAAAGCAAACGAACGACACAAAGACACACTCGCAAACACAAATCCCTAAACTCTCTCCCCCTTTGGCATCGAGACACCAAAAAGGGCAGAGATGGACACTACGACTCCAGGTGATGGGCGAAGAAGGTCCTGAACATCACATCTCTACATCTTCATCGTGGGTTGAAAAGTGCTCAGCATCAGAGTCGTTCCAGTGACAGTTCTGATGAATCCAGTCCTCCTCTTCAGTGATCTGTCCCTCAGACCCACTGACAACTGTGGCTCCCAACTGACGCATGATCTCCTTGTGGCACGTCCTGGCATTCTTCTCCGCCACATGAGTCATGTACTGACCATGGGACTCCATGCAGAAGAGCTTCTTCATCTTGCGCTTGAGCTTCTGGGCCCAAGATGGTTCTGCACTGGAGTGGCTAACGTCCTCATCGTGGGCATCAGGAGCAGCCTCACCCTCAGTTCCCATGGCAGCAGCAGCAGCAGACGGGCCCCCCGTGGCAGCAGTAGCAGAAGGACCCCCTATGTGAGGCGCTAACCAGTTGTCCTTCTTCCTCAGACGCTTGATCTCATGTGACTACAACTCTACAGTTTCTAGCAACACTCTGGGATAAGTCTGTGCCCAGGCCCTCTCAATGAGCCTCATGATGAAGGGACCATAGATAGGACACTTGCGCTCAGACACGGCAGAAACAAGTTCAGACCACATGACATGAGAGATATCCAGGCTCTCTCCAGTGTTTGCTTCCTTCTCATGCTGACAGAAAAGGAGCATGTCCATGAGGTAGGAGTGAACCTGATTCAGATTCCCAATGCGAGGGAAGAGAGTCTCACGGAATATACAATGAAGAATGTCCAGATACGGACACAGCTCGTAGGTCTTCTTCTCAGTGACAGGGTAAACCTTCACAGTGCAGTAGGGCCAAAGGGCTTGCTTGTGGGTGGAAGTAACATGGCGGTGAGGATGGAAACCGACAGGAGTCTCAAGCCCGTTATCCACCACATCAAGTAACTCCATGAATGACCGCCACGTGACAGAAAGCCGCTTGCCATTGGTCATCCAAGTCAGAGTCCTGTCGCTATCTGTTCCAAGATGGACGGTGGCATAGAATTGAGCCAACAAATCCGCATCGAAATCCTTGTTGAACTGCATGATCCTGAGAATGTTCAGCTGAGTGCACATCTGAAAGGCTTCTCCAAAGTACTCTGGATCCTTCTCCATAGCATCGGTGTCAATGGAGCGAACATCAACATAGAGATTCTTCTTGGCCTTGATCACATCAAAGTAGATGGCAAACTGAAAATGGTTCCAGAACAGACGGTTGACCAAAGTGGGTTCTTGGTCCACCGTATAGGGGTTGCGGCGACGCTTCTCCCAAAACTCCTTGCTGTTCATCTTAGTCATAGCCTTCCCTTTTGGCTTGTTGGTGGCTCGCTTCGATTGCTGAGGAGGTGGAGGAACAGTTGCAGAAGCACTTGCTGGAGGCGGTTGGGTGCTCGAGGAACCACCGGCAGGCTCTGAGGTCCGGTAGCGCTTGGAGGTGGCACGCCCGGGGTTGATACGGCGACCTTGCTGCTCGGAAATGTCATCACCTGGAGCCAAACACAAAAGGAGGCAAAACAACCAGAAGAAACGAGCATAAGCCAACAAACACAACAAAAAGATCAAGGGAAGGTAGGAGAATGATGGAAATTGGCATGCAGCGGTAGTACCGTGACCTGCCCGCGGTAGTACCGCCCCAAGCGGTAGTACCCCCAAAGGGAGCGGTAGTACCGCTCTAGGCCAAGCGGTAGTACCGCTCCAAAGGAGAGGTAGTACGGCTTGAGGCGGATACACAACAGTTTCAAAGCGCGAGGCGGTGAAACAGTGGTTTCCTACTACCGTGGACAGATCCGGCACTACCGGCCTACCAAATTCAAAAATATTCCTACCAAACATCAATCTAGATGATCTAGTTGCCTTCTCCAACCAACTCAAGCCTAGATTTAGCCAAAAATCTAGAGATGCAACCACCATTGCCCCTAAGCACAAGATCTAAAAGCAAGACCAAAAGAGAGAAGGAACGGGGGCAATACCGGCATCCATGGCAAGAGGACGAGGTGGGGATTGACTCCACCGAAGGAAATGGAGAGGAACACCCCGGAGGAGGAGATCCACCGAAGCCCTTCCGCGGCAGAACGGTGCTGGAGAGAGGGAGAGGCACGAGGGGGCGAGCGAATGGGTATGGGGAAGAAGAAAACCTCCCCCTGTCCCGATAAAAAACCCCTGGCCCCGCCCCGCAGCGGTAGTACAGCGCTGGGTAGCGGTAGTACCGCTCATAAGCGGTAGTACCGCACTTGTGTGGCGGTAGTACCGCTTACCATGGTAGTATCGTCCATCACCAGCAGTAGTACCGCTTATCAGTGGTAGTACCGCTCGCCAGCAGCGGCAGTACCGCCCAGCACACCGCGGCAACTAGACTACATGGCTTAGCTCAAAAAAACAGAAAACCCGCAACGAAAAGCAAAATAACACACCAGCAAGAGGCCAAGAAACCTCTCTTCAAGAGAGGGCGGTGGCCGAAGCCACCTATGTTTGAGTCAAGAGGTATGGCGCCGCGAAGATTTTAACCTTGGGCCCATGACCAAAACTCGTCTTTGAAGCACACGTGCCATCAACAATGGCTAAAGTGAAAGACTTGATCAATTTATGCATAATGGGGGGAGGGAGAGTTCATTGAGAGAACAACACTCCCCCTATGTCCATGCCTACACCTAAACTAGACAACAAATTGAGCGTGGTAGGGTGTGCACGGGTTCAAGCAACATTGCTCGAATCAATGATATTTAGCTCATGCCTTAACTCGCGAAATCTTGCTTCATCCAAGGGCTTCGTGAAAATATCTGCAAGGTTGTCATGAGTGTTGACATAGTTGAGCTCGATCTCTCCTCGCCTAATGTGATCCCGGATGAAGTGATACCAAATCTCAATATGCTTCGTCTTGAAGTGTTGCACCGGGTTGAGAGAAATCTTGATGGCGCTTTCATTGTCACACCAAAGAGGCACTTTGTCACAAGTGACACCGTAATCCTTTAAAGTTTGCCTCATCCATAAGAGTTGTGCACAACAACTACCGGCCGCAACATACTTCGCTTCGGTGGATGAGAGAGACACACAACTTTGCTTTTTGGAAGACCAACTTACCAACGAGCAACCAAGGAATTGGCATCCTCCGGAAGTGGACTTCCTATCCACTTTGTCTCCCGCCCAATCGGAATCCGAGTACCCTACAAGCTTGAAGTTTGATCCTCTTGGGTACCATAAGCCAAAGTTTGGGGTATGAGCCAAATATCGAAAGATTCGTTTGATGGCCACATAGTGACTTTCCTTAGGTGCGGCTTGAAACCCTGCACAAATTCCCACACTCAACATGATGTCCGGTCTAGATGCACAAAGGTAAAGCAAGGATCCAATCATGGAACGACATACCTTTTGATCCACCACTTTACCATTGGGATCTAGATCAAGTTGGCACTTGGTGGGCATTGGGGTGGAAGCCGGCTTGACGTCACTTAGCTTGAATCTCTTGAGCATGTCTTGAGTGTATTTGGATTGATTGATGAAGGTTCCTTCTCTTCTTTGCTTCACTTCGAACCCTAGAAAGAACTTCAACTCCCCCATGGAGGACATCTCGAACTTTGAGGTCATCAGAGCAGCAAATTCCTCATTGAAAGCTTTGTTAGGAGAACCAAATATAATATCATCAACATATAATTGGCACACAAACAAATCCCCTTTAACCTTCTTAGTAAAAAGAGTGGGGTCGATTATCCCAACTTCAAACCCACGGTCTTGTAACAACTCGGTAAGGTGGTCATACCACACACGTGGGGCTTGTTTAAGGCCATAGAGTGCCTTATCGAGTTGATACACATGATCGGGAAAGTAGGGATCCTCGAACCCGGGGGGTTGCTTGACGTACACCAATTCATTAATGGGACCATTAAGAAAAGCACTCTTCACATCCATTTGATGTAACTTAAAGTTATGATGAGAAGCATATGCAATCAACATGCGAATGGATTCAAGACGAGCAACGGGAGCAAAGGTTTCACCGTAGTCGATACCCTCGACTTGGGAGTAGCCTTGTGCTACCAAACAAGCCTTGTTGCAAATGATAATCCCATGGGCATCTTGCTTGTTCTTGAATATCCACTTGGTTCCAATGACATTGTGGGTCCCCGTTGGCCTTGGCACCAATCTCCACACTTTGTTGCGCTCGAAGTTGTTGAGTTCTTCATGCATGGCATTGAGCCAATCCGGATCTTCGAGCGCCTCATAGACCTTGTGAGGTTCCACACAAGAGACAAACGCGTGATGCTCACAATAATTTGCTAATTGTCTACGAGTGCTTACCCCCTTTCTTAAGCTTCCAAGCACATTCGTCATGAGATGATCCTTGGTGGAGAGCTTGGAAGCAACTTTGGCGGCACGACGCTCTAATTCCTCCTCGGTGGTGAGTTGAGGAGCGGTTACTTGATCATCTTGAGCGTCGTCATGAACTTGTTCTTGGTCTTGAACTTGCTTGGGGGAGAGAACTTGACCTTGAGCATCACTTGGTGTGTCAACACCGTCTTGAGTATGATCTTGCCCTTGGTCTTGTTCATGAGGTTGAGGGCCTTCACTTTGTTCTTCGGAAGCATGTGGGCCTTGGGTTGGTGATGGCTCCACTTGAGTGGAGCATTGTCCTTCTCCTTCGGCCACAAGGGGTTCCTCAATGGGTAGGATGAAACCAACACCCATTCTTCTTATGGCTTGAGGAGGAATTTCATCACCTACATCACAAGTGCCACTTTGCTCCACTTGGGAGCCGTTATTCTCATCAAACTCCACGTTACACGTCTCCTCAATAAGTCCCGTGGATTTATTGAGGACACGATAAGCATGAGAGTTTGTAGCATAACCAACAAATATGCCCTCATAAGCTCTAGCCTCAAATTTAGACAACCGAACACCTTTCTTGAGAATGAAACACTTACACCCGAATACCCGGAAGTACTTGAGGTTGGGCTTGTTACCGGTGAGTATCTCATAAGGAGTCTTGTTCAAGCCCTTGCGGAGGTAGAGCCGATTTGATGCATGACACGCGGTGTTGATGGCTTCGGCCCAAAAGTTGTACGGAGACTTGAACTCTGCCATCATGGTCCTTGCCGCATCCATCAACGTCCGGTTCTTCCTCTCCGCAACACCGTTTTGTTGAGGAGTGTATGGTGCGTAATATTGATGCTTGATTCCCTCATCACTAAGAAATTCATCCAAGGTGTAGTTCTTGAACTCGGTGCCGTTGTCACTTCTTATTGTCAAGATCTTTGCATTGTGTTGACGTTGTGCTTCATTGGCAAAGTCAATGACGGTTTTTTGGGTCTCGCTCTTCCTCTTGAAGAAATACACCCACGTGTACCTTGAGTAGTCATCCACAATCACCAAGCAATACTTTCTACCTCCAAGACTATCAAAGGATGGAGGCCCAAAGAGATCCATGTGAAGGAGCTCCAAAGGCCTCTTTGAGTAAATGATGGTCGTGGGAGGGTGAGCCTTCTCATGTAGCTTTCCTTCGATACAGGCACTGCAAGCACGATCTTTAGCAAAACTAGCATTCGTTAGTCCACGGACATGGTCCCCCTTTATGAGACTTTGCAAAGATCTCATATTGACATGGGCTAAACGGCGATGCCAAAGCCACCCCACATCAACTTTAGCCATTAGGCATGTCGCGGTCTTAGTGGGTCGCTCCGAGAAGTTAATCACATATAGACCGTTCTCGACATGCCCAACAAAGGCTACTTTAAGAGTCTTGCTCCACAAGAGGGCCACGGTATCGATATCAAAGAAAGTGGCAAAGCCCATGATTGCAAGTTGACGAACGGAAAGTAAATTGTATGCAAGGGACTCAACAAGCATGACCTTCTCGATCGTGAGATCATGAGAGATGACCACCTTGCCAAGTCCCAATACCTTGGAAGATGAGGCGTCACCCCACTCGACATTGGTGGGCATAGATGGAACCTTGTGCACGTCCACCACCAAGTCCTTGCTTCCGGTCATATGATTTGTAGCTCCGCTATCGAGCAACCATGATCCACCACCGGAAGCAAACACCTACAAGAGATCAATGCTTGGTTTTAGGTACCCATTTTGTAATGGGTCCTTTGATGTTAGTAACAAGGGTCTTAGGAACCCAAATAGACCATTCAATGTACTCATGAGGAGAACCAACAAATTTGGCATAAACATGCCCATCACTAGCACGGCACAACACATAAGAGGGATTAAAATCGCCGGCTTTGTTGGGTGAGGTGACATTGCCATTCTTGACTTTGTTCTTCTTCTTCTCCTCGGATACACTCTCTCCCGCCCTCACAAAGGTTTGCATGAGGGGAGGAGGTCCTTTGGTCTTGTCATTCTTCTTCTTGTTTTTGGAGTCGGGGACGTACCCAACCCCTTCCTTTGCCACACCTCCCTTTTGGTTGATCAAGAGATCATTGAGGTTCTTCTTGCCTTGTATGCAAGTCGCAAGGCCTCTCTCAAGTTGCTCCTTCAACTTAGAATTTTCCTCAACAAGATGTATATGCTCACAACACGGGTTAGCAGCATTTGCATTATCAATTAAAACCATATGAGGAAAAGTTGCTTTCTCCTTAATTAGCTTCACTTGGAGTTAATCATGAGACTCCTTGAGACTAGCGTGAATACCCTTCAAGGCCTTGTGGGCCTTATCAAGTATATCAAACTCCTCTTTGAGTCTAGCAAGATCAACTCCGAGTTTGGCCTTCTCGGAATTTAGCACACGAGAAACAACGAGGGCATGATCATAATCTTTATCTAACTTAGCATGATCAACGTTGTATGACTCCTCAAGAGCCAAACGAAGATCACACTCTTCCTCAAGAGCATTGGAAAGATCCGAAATCTCGTCGGCATAGTCACAACTATGCCCTTCCATCTTTGAGATGGTGTCTTCGTGAGCCTCGATCATGTCATTGGCCTCACCAAGTTGTTCTAAGAGAGCAACAAAGTGCTTCTTGGATTTTCCCTTGAGTTTACCCATAAAGGCCTCAAACTCGTTAGCCTCCACATTAGCTCCCTCAACTTCATTAATGCTATCCGATGGGGAAGGATGATTAATGATGGTAGTTTTGATGTTGGAGGTTACCTTGTTGGTGGCTTTAGCCATGAGGCACTTGGCGTTGATGCTCTCGTTGGGTGAGTCGAAGAGAGACACTCGTGACGTTGTTGCAATGGCGAGGGAGGCCATGGCAACCAACTCATCATCTTCATCATCGTCATCATCCTCATTGTACTCTTCTTTCACAACCAAGGCCTTGTGAGGAGTCTTCTTGGTGAAGTTGTTCTTGTTGGGGAACGACTTGGCCTTGTCCTTTCGGATGAGTTTGCCACCATTGTCTTCCCTCTTCTCATATGGGCATTCCGCAACGAAATGACTCACGTTGCCGCAATTGTAGCAAGTCCTTACACGTTGCTTGCCCCTTGTGCCACTCGAGTTGTTTTTGCTAAAGTTGGGCCTCAAGTTTTTCTTGCTCCAAAATTGCCTTGAAGCAAGTGCCATGTGTTCATGATATGCATACTTTGTATCTTCGGGGTTGCTCTCCTCCTCTTCCTCTTCTTCTTCTTCCATGATGAGCTTGGCCGGCAAAGCAAGGTTAGGCTTTTTTGCCCGTTGAGAACGGAGCACCGCATTGTCGGTGGTCTTGTCCAAAATATTCATGGCCACAAACTCATCCAACACCTCGCTTGAGGTCAAAGTGTGGAAGTCCGGTCTTTGGCGGATGACGGAGGACATGGCCTTGAGGTAGGGCATCATTGCCTTGAGGAATTTGCGCTTGATCCAATTGTCATCCGTGTCCTTGCTCCCGTGATCTCGTAGTGAGATCGCGAGTTTGGTGACTCTCCTATAAAGCTCACGAGGTTCTTCATCTTCCTTCATTGCAAACTCATCGGCCTCATCTTGTACCACTTCATAGTTGGAGCATTGAATGCTTGCGCTTCCCCGGTAGAGAGACACGACACAATGCCATGCATCTTTGGCCAAGGAGAAGGGACGAAGATGAGGTAGGTCTTCGGGTGGAATTGCACCTTGAATGATGAAGAGAGCATTCTCATTGAATTGATTGTCCGCGGCTTCTCGAGGAGTGAAGTTGCTTGTATCATGTGGGTAGAAACCTTCTTCAATGATTCTCCAAAGGTTAGTGTTCACATGATTTAAATGACGTTTAAAGCGGTAAACCCAAGAATCAAAATCCTCATTTTTCACAATCTTAGGAGGAGGACCGGCATGATTCAAATGAGTAGAAGGAACCGATCCACCATAAACAAGTGGTGGTTCCACATGGGCAAAGATGCCGGTGCCATTCTTGCCACTAGAAGAAGGAGCCTTTTCACTACTAGCTTCCCCCTTGTCGGGGATAGCATCCGACACCTTGTTGGCGGGATCCCCCACTTTCAACGGTGCGGTGGAGAGTTTAAGCCCCTCAAGAAATTTAGTAAACATGCTTTCAACTTCGGTCGTCATGGAGGTTTTCAATGTCTCCAAGGCTACATTGAACTCCTCACGAGAGACCAAAGTTCCCCCATCGCCCGTAGACAAGATAGGATTCACACCGGAGTGTTCCTCCGCTCCGTCTACGGTATCAACCATACTCTTTGGACGGTAAAGTCCTTAATAAAGAGACGAGGCTCTGATACCAATTGAAAGGATCGATATGGTTAACTAGAGGGGGGTGAATAGGCAACTACCAATTTTTAGCTTTTCTTTACCAAAATAAACTTTGCATCAAAGTAGGTTGTCTAGATGTGCAACTAGGTGAACAACCTATATGATGCAACAACAACAAGCACACAAGCAAGCAAGGGAACAAACACTAAAGATCTTGCACAAGTAAAGGTAAGAGACAACCAAGAGTGGATCCAGTGAAGACGAGGATGTGTTACCGAAGTTCCTTCCTTTTGAGGGGAAGTACATCTCCGTTGGAGCGGTGTGGAGGCACAATGCTCCCCAAGAAGCCACTAGGGCCACCGTATTCTCCTCACGCCCTCACACAATGCGAGATGCCGTGATTCCACTATTGGTGCCCTTGAAGGCGGCGACCGAACCTTTACAAACAAGGTTGGGGCAAACTCCACAACTTAATCGGAGGCTCCCAACAAGACCACGAAGCTTCACCACAATGGAATATGGCTCAGCATTTAATCGGCGTTTAGCTTACCAGCCTGCTTGAATACCCAGCATTCTCTGTGGGTGTGATTTGCAGGTTTATCGGGGGTGCCATGAATCTGACATAGTTTGTCGAGAATCTTGTTTAGGCTAGACGGTCCATCTCTGCTGCCTTTGAAAGGCTTTTTCCGCTGACCTGGTCGAGAGCCCCTGAATCCGGTGTTGACCGCCGTATTATCTGGGTTGTCTTCTTTATTTCGACGCTTGTTTTTACTGCGTCGTGGTTTTCCATTGCCATCCCTGACTTCGGATGTGCTTGGGTCGCTGGTGCTACTGCGGGCTAACCAGCTATCTTCGCCCGCGCAAAAGCGGGTCATGAGGCTTGTCAAGGCTTCCATTGTTCTCGGTTTTTCTTGGCCGAGGTGTCTGGCGAGCCATTCGTCTCGGACACTATGCTTGAAAGCTGCTAAGGCTTCAGTGTCTGGACAGTCGACGATTTGGTTCTTCTTAGTGAGAAACCTGTTCCAAAGCTTTCGGGGTGACTCTCCGGGTTGTTGAATTATATGACTTAAATTGTCTGCATCCGGAGGTCGGACAAAGGTCCCTTGAAAATTAGCCCGAAAAGTGTCCTCGAGCTCCTCCCAACTTCCATTTGAGTTTTCGGGGAGGCTTTTCAGCCAGTGCTGAGATGGTCCTTTAAGCTTGAGGGGCAAGTACTTGATGGCATGGAGATCGTCTCCATGAGCCATATGGATATGGAGGATAAAGTCCTCAATCTAGACCCCAGGGTCTGTGGTCCCATCGTACGCCTCTATGTTCACTGGTTTGAATCCTTCTGGGAATTCGTGGTCCAGCACCTCATCGGTGAAACATAGGGGGTGTGCGGCACCCCTGTATTTGGATGTATCATGGCGTTCAGGCGGTTGTAGTATTCGGTTTTGATTTTGTGCTGGAGCACGCTTCCTAGATCCATAGATGGATCTGCTCATACTGGATTTTTGGTGCAAGTCCTCACGTAGATCATGTGTTGATTTATGTGGGACCTTGTTAGCCGCTCTATCGCGGTCACAAGGTGGTTGATCCGGCCGGTTGGCTGTTTTATTTTTCGGCTGTACGGGGTCTAAGGCCTCATCGTCGAATTTGGGCAATAGCTTGCGCTTTGGATAGATCTTTGTGTGGTAACCTCCACCATACTTTTCTTCGTTGTCGAGCACTTTGTTCCACCTGTTGTTAAGTGTATTTTGTTCGGCCTTAAGCCTTTGCTTCTGCTTCTTCAGACTCCTCGTTGTGGCAATAAGCCTTCTGCAGAGGTTCTCTTGCTCCAAGTGTGTTTCCGGGATGAGGTGTGCATCTTCGTCCGGACTGTTTTCCTCCCCAAAGGGGGTTTGATGAGGTTTATCCTTGGCATCGCCGTGTTCGGACGTCGAATCCGTACTATGTTCGCCGTTTGCAGCTTCATCGTGCTCTGCCTCCGGGGCAATGTGGTCGTCGTTTCCTCTGGAGTCGACCGGAGTGTTATTTTCTCTTGCGCTGTTATTGCTGTTTTTGTTGAGGCAGGATTTGGAGCGATGCCTACGCTGATGCTTTGTTTGCTTCTTGGAGGGGCCATCCTCCGCTGTCTCCTCCCGTTCCTCGTCATCGTTTTCTTTGGGTGTATCCATCATGTATATGTCATGTGATGAAGAGGCTGTCCAGTGTCCTGTGGGCACTAGTTCCTGTTCCTCTCCTGCATCGTCGTCCATGCCGTCGATGTTTGCGGAGTCGAAATCGAGCATGTCGGTTAAATCGTCGACAGAGGCTACTAAGTGGGTGGTGGGTGGGCAGCGAATTTCTTCGTCGTTCGCATCCCATTCTAGCTGGACATAGTTCGGCCAAGGATCTCCCGACAAGGAGAGAGACCTTAATGAATTTAGCATGTTGCCGAAAGGTGAGTGTTGAAAGATATCCACGGAGGTGAACTCCATGATCAGCGCCCAATCGGATTCGATAGGCACGGATGCAGGCGGCTCGGAGTCCGTGGCCGAAGACGAATCCAGTGGTTCGGCAACACGGCTCTCGTAAAGGGTGAAGTCAGTATTCGGGTCCATCGCCACTGAGAGTGCGGCCTCCGTGGCGGGGTCTATCCCTCCGTCCTCGGATAGCACAATTGCTCCAGATTGAAGGCCGGAGTAGTTGTAGGTGTGATCTCCCAAACACTGTCCGACGGTAGAGTTAAATCATGCTCGTCGTGATTGTGCAGCGCACCTGACATGGGCTCGAATCCGTCGAAGATCAAGTCTCGGCGGATGTCGGCAGTGTAGTTTAGGTTTCCGAACCTGACCTGTTGGCCAGGGGCATAGCTCTCGATCTGCTCCAGATGGCCAAGCGAGTTGGCCCGCAGTGTGAAGCCACCGAATATGAAGATCTGTCCGGGGAGGAAAACCTCACCCTGGACCGCATCGTCACCGATGATCGAAGGATCCATCAAGCCTTACGGTGACGGCACAGTGGAACTCTCAATGAAAGCACCAATGTCGGTGTCAAAACCGGCGGATCTCAGGTAGGGGGTCCCGAACTGTGCGTCTAAGGCGGATGGTAACAGGAGGCAGGGGACACGATGTTTACCTAGGTTCAGGCCCTCTCGATGGAGGTAATACCCTACGTCCTGCTTGATTGATCTTGATGATATGAGTATTACAAGAGTTGACCTACCACGAGATCGTCGAGGCTAAACCCTAGAAGCTAGCCTATGGCATGATTGTCTGTATTGTCCTACGGACTAAACCCTCCGGTTTATATAGACCCCGGAGGGGGCTAGGGTTACAAAGTCGGTTACAAGGGAGGAGATCTACATATTCGTATTACCAAGCTTGCCTTCCACGCCAAGGAGAGTCCCATCCGGACACGGGACGAAGTCTTTAATCTTGTATCTTCATAGTCCAACAGTCCGACCAAAGGATATACTCCGGCTGTCCGGAGACCCCCTAATCCAGGACTCCCTCAGAGGCGCCGCACTTGGAGGAAACAAAACCAAGTGTGTGGAGGAAGTGCGTAAAGTAAAGGAACCATGTGTGAGGTGTTTGTTTAAGGCCATAGAGGAATTTGTTAAGGCATCAGACATGTGTGGGGTGAGTAGAATCTGCGAAGCCGACGGGCTACTGACAATAGACCTTCTCGGTGAGATCACCATGAAGGAAGATGTTCTTGATGTCCATCTGACGAATAGGCCACATGTTGGCCGTGGCGAAGCTGAGGACGGCGCATATAGTTGCCAACTTAATGACGTGCTAAAGGTTTGCATGTAGTCAATATCGGTGTTGCGTGAAGCCATAGACCACAGATACGTCTCCAACGTATCTATAATTTTTGATTGCTCCATGCTATATTATCTACTGTTTTGGACTATATTGGGCTTTATTTTCCACTTTTATATTATTTTTGGGACTAACCTATTAACCGGAGGCCCAGCCCAGAATTGCTGTTTTTGCCTATTTCAGTGTTTTGAAGAAACGGAATATCAAACGGAGTCCAAACGGAATAAAACCTTCGGGAACATGATTTTCTCACAAAACATGGTCTAGGAGACTTGGACCCTTCTCCAAGGAACAAAAGAGGAGGGCACGAGGGTGGGGGGCGCGCCCCCTGCCTCGTGGGCCCCTCGGAGCTCCACCGACGTACTCCTTCCTCCTATATATACCTACGTACCCCCAAACGATCAGAATAGGAGCCAAAAACCTAATTCCACCGCCGCAACATTCTGTATCCATGATATCCCATCTTGGGGCCTGTTCCGGAGCTCCGCCGGAAGAGGGTCGTCATCACGGAGGGCTTCTACATCATCATAGCCTCTCCGATGAAGTGTGAGTAGTTTACCTCAGACCTTCGGGTCCATAGTTAGTAGCTAGATGGCTTCTTCTCTCTTTTTTGATCTCAATAGAAAGTTCTCCCCCTCTCTCGTGGAGATCTATTCGATGTAATCTTCTTTTTGTGGTGTGTTTGTTGAGACCGATGAATTGTGGGTTTATGATCAAGTCTACCTATGAATAATATTTGAATCTTCTCTCAATTCTTTTATGTATGATTGGTTATCTTTGCAAGTCTCTTCGAATTATCTGTTTGGTTTGGCCAACTAGATTGGTAGTTCTTGCCATGGGAGAAGTGCTTAGCTTTGGGTTCGATCTTGCGGTGTCCTTTCCCAGTGACAGAAGGGGCAGCAAGGCACGTATTGCATCGTTGCCATCGAGGATAACAAGATGGGGTTTATTTCATATTGCATGAATTTATCTCTCTACATCATGTCATCTTGCTTAAGGCGTTACTCTGTTTTTAACTTAATACTCTAGATGCATGCTAGATAGCGGTCGATGAGTGGAGTAATAGTAGTAGATGCAGAATCATTTCGGTCTACTTGTCACGGACGTGATGCCTATATACATGATCATGCCTAGATATTCTCATAACTATGCTCAATTCTATCAATTGCTCAACAGTAATTTGTTCACCCACCGTAGAATACTTATGCTCTTGAGAGAAGCCACTAGTGAAACCTATGGCTCCCGGGTCTATTCTCACCATATCAATCTCCATCACTTTAATCTTGCTTTGCTATTTACTTTGCTTTTACTTTTTACTTTGCATCTTTATACCAAAAATGTCAAAAATATTATATCTATCAGATCTCACTCTCGTAAGTGACCGTGAAGGGATTGGCAACCCCTAATCGCGTTGGTTGCGAGTAGCTATTGTTTTGTGCAGGTACGAGGGACTTGAGCGTGGCCTCCTACTGGAGTAATACCTTGGTTCTCAAAAACTGAGGGAAATACTTACGCTACTCTGCTGCATCATCCTTTCCTCTTCGGGGAAATCCAACGCAAGCTTAAGAGGTAGCAAGAAGAATTTCTGGCGCCGTTGCCGGGGAGTCTACGCAAAAAGTCAACATACCAAGTACACATCACAATCCTTATCTCTCACATTACATTATTTTCCATTTGCCTCTCGTTTTCCTCTCCCCCACTTCACCCTTGCCGTTTTATTCGCCCTCTCTCCCTCTATCCTCCCTCTCTATTTGCCTCTTTTGCCCGGTTGCTCTTGTTTGCTTGTTTGCTAGTTTGCTTGCTTGTCGCTATGTCTGAAGTTGGGAAAGTTATCGCTGATATGGGTGATAACAATGTCATAGAAAACTCTGATGCTTCGGCTGAAGAACCCCCTACCTATCATACAAAAAGATTTTGAATCGGTAGTGGTAATATTATTGGAAAAGGAGTCATCCAAGATTTCTTTACTTGTGTCGGTGCTTTGCCCTCTATGGGCGGTTCTATTCTTCATAAAACTAGTAGTCTTGCGGACGCTATTGCCATGCTTATCGTTGAACTTGAAAGGCAATTTATGCATATGCACCCATCTATACAAAGAATTTTCTTAGAATTTTCTAATATCGAGCATTCTTCTATTAAGCGTGCCGCTACTATCTTTTTGGCTCATGAATTCAGATTTATAATAAAAGAAGCCAAAGAAATCTTTGCGCACTATAGGGTGGACGCTGGTCGTCCTCCCATAGAATCTATCCTCTTTGATCAAGAAGAAATTATGCGCTTTCAATCTCTTGACTATGTTGCTTTCAATGAAAACCTTAGAAAAAAGGTGCCAATCAATATTTTAATTAATAGAATCTCTGAACTTAATGATGATTTGGCTATTCAAAACAATGAGCTAGGATGCTCTCTTGAGTTTAGGCTCACAAGGTTCTGTCAAAAGAATGCTTATAATGATGAATTGGTTGTGCAATACGAAGGGCCGAAAGAGGAACCTATACCTCCTAAAATTGATCTTGGGGACCTCTGTCCTATTAAATTTAGCCCTTTTGATTACTTTTGCTTGCCTCAAAGAAAACTTGCTGCCGAACGTAGAGAATATGAAATGAGTTTCACCGATCTATCTTATTACTATGGCAATACCTAGATCTATCCTCGCTTTTATGCCTAGCTAGGGGCGTTAAACTTTAGTGCTTGTTGGGAGGCAACCCAATTTTATTTTTATTCCTTGCTTTTTGCTCCTGTTTAGTAATAAATAAATTATCTAGCCTCTGTTTTGGTTGTGTTTTTTGTGTTTAATTAGTGTTTCTGCCAAGTAGAACCGTTGGGAAGACTTGGGGAAAGTCTTGTTGAACTTGCTGTAAAAAACAGAAACTTTAGCGCTCACGAGAACTGCTGTCATTTTTATTTGGAGAGTGATATTTAGTTAATTCCTTTTTCAGATAATTAACAGATAAATTCCTCACGTCCATCAATTTATTTTAGAATTTTTGGGGTTCCAGAACTTGCGCTAGCTACAGATTACTACAGACTGTTCTGTTTTGACAGATTCTGTTTTTCGTGTGTTGTTTGCTTATTTTGATGAATCTATGGTTAGTAAAATAGTTTATAATCCATAGAGAAGTTGGAATACAGTAGGTTTAACACCAATATAAATAAATAATGAGTTCATTACAGTACCTTGAAGTGGTTTTTTGTTTTCTTTTGCTAACGGAGCTCACGAGTTTTCTACTTTAAGTTTTGTGTTGTGAAGTTTTCAAGTTTTGGGTGAATTCTTGTGATGGATTATGGAACAAGGAGTGGCAAGCGCCTAAGCTTGGGGATGCCCATGGCACCCCCAAGATAATCCAAGGACACCAAAAAGACAAAGCTTGGGGATGCCCCGTAAGGCATCCCCTCTTTCGTCCACTTCCATCGGTAATTTACTTGGAGCTATATTTTTATTCACCCACATGATATGTGTTTTGCTTGGAGCGTCTTGTATTATTTGTTTCTTTGGTTGTTAGTGTGCCACAATCATCCTTGATGTACACACCTATTGAGAGAGCCATACATGAATTAGAATTTGATAGAATACTCTATGTGCTTCACTTATATCTTTTGAGCGTTATAGTTTTGCTCTATGTGCTTCACTGAGATCTTTAGAGCACGGTGGTGGATTTGTTTTAAAGAAACTATTGATCTCTCATTCTTCACTTAAATTATTTTGAGAGTCTTAATAGCATGGTAATTTGCTTAATAATAACATGCTTGGTATTCAAGATTTGTGAAACTTTCTTTTGAGTGTGTTGAATACTAAGAAAAGTTGGATGCTTGATAATTGTTTTGAGATGTGGAGGTAGTAATATCAAAGTCATGCTAGTAGAGTAATTGTGAATTTCAGAAGTGCTTGAGTTAAAAGTTTGCAAGTCCTGTAGCATGCACGTATGGTAAACGATATGCAACAAATTTGAAACATGAGGTGTTATTTGATTGTCCTCCTTATGAGTGGCGGTCGGGGACGAGCGATGGTCTTTTCCTACCAATCTATCCCCCAAGGAGCATGCGCGTAATACTTTGGTTTTTGATGGCTTGTAGATTTTTGCAATAAGTATATGAGTTCTTTATGACTAATGTTGAGTCCATGGATTATACGCACTCTCACCCTTCCATCCTTGCTAGCCTCTATGGTACCGTGCATTGCCCTTTCTCACATCGAGAGTTGGTGCAAACTTCGCCGATGCATCCAAACCCCGTGATATGATACGCTCTGTCACACATAAACCTCCTTATATCTTCCTCAAAACAGCCACCATACCTACCTATTATGGCATTTCCATAGCCATTCCGAGATATATTGCCATGCAACTTTCCACCATTCCATTCATCATGACACACATTCATCATTGTCATATTGCTTTGCATGATCATGTAGTTGACATCGTATTTGTGGCAAAGCCACCGTTCATAATTTTTCATACATGTCGCTCTTGATTCATTGCATATCCCGGTACACCGCCGGAGGCATTCATATAGAGTCATACTTTGTTCTAGTATCGAGTTGTAATCATTGAGTTGTAAATAAATAGAAGTGTGATGATCATCATTCAATAGAGAATTGTCCCAAAAAAGGCCAAAGAAAAAAAGGCCCAAAAAAGAAAATAAATAAAAAGGGGCAATGCTACTATCCTTTTTCCACACTTGTGCTTCAAAGTAGCACCATGTTCTTCATATAGCGAGTCTCATATATTGTGCTTCAAAGTAGCACCATATTTTTCATATAGAGAGTCTCATATGTTATCACTTTCATATACTAGTGGGAATTTTCATTATAGAACTTGGCTTGTATATTCCAACAATGGGCCTCCTCAAGTGCCCTAGGTCTTCATGAGCAAGCAAGTTGGATGCACACCCACTAGTTTATTTTGTTGAGCTTTCATACATTTATAGCTCTAGTGCATCCGTTGCATGGCAATCCCTACTCCTTGCATTAACATCAATCGGTGGGCATCTCCCTAGCCCATTGATTAGCCTCGTTGATGTGAGACTTTCTCCTTTTTGTCTTCTCCACATAACCCCCATCATTATTCTATTCCACCCATAGTGCTATATCCATGGCTCGTGCTCATATGTTGCGTGAAAGTTTATGAGTTTGAAATTATTAAGGTATGAAACAATTGCTTGGCTTGTCATCGGGGTTGTGCATGATTAGAGCATTCTTGTGTGACGAAAATGGAGCATGACTAAACTATATGATTTTGTAGGGATGAACTTTCTTTGGCCATGTTACTTTAAGAAAACATAATTGCTTTGTTGGTTTGCTTGAAGTATTATTATTTTTTATGTCAATATGAACTTTTGTCTTGAATCTTTCTAATCTGAATATTCATATCACAATTAAGAAGATTTGCATTGAAATTATGCCAAGTAGCACTCCGCATCAAAAATTCTCTTTTTATCATTTACCTACTCGAGGACGAGCAGGAATTAAGCTTGGGGATGCCTGATACGTCTCCAACGTATCTATAATTTTTTATTGCTCCATGCTATATTATCTACTGTTTTGGACTATATTGGGCTTTATTTTCCACTTTTATATTATTTTTGGGACTAACCTATTAACCAGAGTCCCGGCCCAAAATTGCTGTTTTTTGCCTATTTCAGTGTTTCGAAGAAACGGAATATCAAATGGAGTCCAAACGGAATAAAACCTTCGGGAATGTGATTTTCTCACCGAATGTGGTCCAGGAGACTTGGACCCTGCTCCAAGGAACAAAAGAGGTGGTCACGAGGGTGGGGGCGCGCCCCCTGCCTCGTGGGCCCCTCGGAGCTCCACCGACGTACTCCTTCCTCCTATATATACCTACGTACCCCCAAACGATCAGAACAGGAGCCAAAAACCTAATTCCACCGCCGCAACCTTCTGTATCCACGAGATCCCATCTTGGTGCCTGTTCCGGAGCTCCGCCGGAAGAGGGCCATCATCATGGAGGTCTTCTACATCATCATAGCCTCTCCGATGAAGTGTGAGTTGTTTACCTCAGACCTTCAGGTCCATAGTTAGTAGCTAGATGGCTTCTTCTCTCTTTTTGGATCTCAATACACAGTTCTCCCCCACTCTCGTGGAGATCTATTTGATGTAACCTTCTTTTTGCGGTGTGTTTGTTGAGACTGATGAATTGTGGGATTATGATCAAGTCTATCTATGAATAATATTTGAATCTTCTCTGAATTCTTTTATGTATGATTGGTTATCTTTGCAAGTCTCTTCGAATTATCCGTTTGGTTTGGCCAACTAGATTGGTAGTTCTTTCCATGGGAGAAGTGCTTAGCTTTGGGTTCGATCTTGCGGTGTCCTTTCCCAGTGACAGAAGGGGCAGCAAGGCACGTATTGCATCGTTGCCATCGAGGATAACAAGATGGGGTTTATTTCATATTGCATGAATTTATCTCTACATCATGTCATCTTGCTTAAGGCGTTACTCTGTTTTTAACTTAATACTCTAGATGCATGCAGGATAGTGGTCGATGAGTGGAGTAATAGTAGTAGATGCAGAATCGTTTCGGTCTACTTGTCACGGACGTGATGCCTATATACATGATCATGCCTAGATATTCTCATAACTATGCTCAATTCTATCAATTGCTCAACAGTAATTTGTTCACCCACCGTAGAATACTTATGCTCTTGAGAGAAGCCACTAGTGAAACCTATGGCTCACGGGTCTATTCTCATCATATCAATCTCCATCACTTTAATCTTGCTTTGCTATTTACTTTGCTTTTACTTTTTACTTTGCATCTTTATACCAAAAATACCAAAAATATTATATCTATCAGATCTCACTCTCGTAAGTGACCGTGAAGGGATTGACAACCCCTAATCGCGTTGGTTGCGAGTAGCTATCGTTTTGTGCATGTACGAGGGACTTGAGCGTGGTCTCCTACTGGATTGATACCTTGGTTCTCAAAAACTAAGGGAAATACTTATGCTACTCTGTTGCATCATCCTTTCCTCTTGGGGGAAATCCAACGCAAGCTCAAGAGGTAGCAACCACCCACCGAGAGTTGTACCGCATGAAGGAGCCGTCAGGGTGGAGTTTATGATGGAACATCCACTTGCCGGTCACCCCATTAACACCTGCAGGACAGGGCACCAAAGACCAAGTTTCATTCCGAATTAGTACATTGAACTCGTCTGACATTGCGGCATGCCCATTGGGGTCTTTAGAGCTGCATGATATGTGGACAGAATTAGAGAGGGTCTGGTGATGGACAGATCAAAGTTGCGCTTGGGCATGGCAAAACAACACTTCCTTCGTGTGTGTGTGTGTGTGTATGTGCACCACATGTGGGTTGTGATGTGGATCAACCGGTACTGCATGTTAGGAAAGTGGTTGCTGATGACCCACAAGTGTAGGGGATCACAATAGTCTTCGAGGGAAGTATTTCAACCCAAATTTATTGATTCAGCATAAGGTATCCAATATATATATATATATATATATATATATATATATAATCCTTAGAAGGTGAGTTGTCAATTCAACCACACCTTGTCCGTGCTAAAACCGATAGATCTCGGGTAGGGGGTCTCAAGCAGGTGAGCTTGGCACACAATGGTAACATGAAGTAAAGGGAACACAATATTTACCCCAGTCCGGGCCCTCTCGAAGAACTAAACCCTACATCCTACTTGTATTGTATTGATTGTGGATGAGTTACAAAGTAAAATATGGTCTACCTTGAGATCGTATCTATGAGTTCTAATCTCTAAAACATTGCCTCTACAAACTAAATCCCTCGGCTTATATAAGAACCGGGGGTACCTAGGGTTACAAGTATATCGACTAGAATTAGGGATAACATGTCGATCATTTGATTACGCCTTGAATTATACGCCAAGTCTTCAGAGGATTCCATCTTGAGTATGCTGAGGGCCACGTCTTGCGTGGCCCATTCTTCAGTCGCTGGCGGGCCTTCGGCCCTGCACATGATGTTGACTATGAAGCCGATGAAGATGAAGCCGATGAAAAAGGCAGTTGTTCAAGTTGAAGCAACTGATGTTGACGATGAAGCCGATGAAGATGAACTAACCAGGATCATTAGAGATAGGGCAGAAATAGATGTTGCTGCAAAAGGTTCAACCATTCCACTACTTCTGGATCTGAAAAGATCCTTGTTTCATTGACATCTGGAGGAAGGACCATGATACCTCTGTTGACGACTTGGATCTCCCACCTGGCCCAAGTCATGTTCTTTCCTCATTCATTCTGAATGAGAAGCATAAGATTGAGCAAGCTCGTCAAGTGAAGAGATCGTATTAAACAAAGGAACACAAGTTGAGGCGCAACATCATGAACATCACCCCTTAGAAACTGCTTGCGAGGCAAGCTAAGATTCTGTGCCTCGGTGATGACTTTGACAGAAGAACTGAGCACTTGAAAGTCATCAGAGACAGATCATTGCCCAAGCTAATCATCTTTTTGGAGACCTCAACATCCGCCAGTATGCTAGGTAATCCCAAATTCTCATGAGAGTTCTTTAGCTCCACCTCCTCCTGAGCAAACCACAGCGATTGAAGAATCTTCCAGGGAAACTACAGCAGTTCTACCTGATGAAAATGCACTGAGTGTGACAGTTCAACCTAAAGAACCTATCATCTCTGCTGCAGCTCCACCAATGTTTTCAAGTATGAAGAAATCCACCCTTCCTTCTGCATCAGAAGTCAAGAAAACCAAGGCTAGAGAGAGAGAGAGAGTCTTTAAAGAAAAGGGAGTCTGTTGATGCCCCTATTGCTCATTATCTAGTCAAGAAATTGAAGACTATTCCAAGTTCTTCAACTGACTTATCTATATTGAACCATTGGCCACTGCGCCACCAACTGCTGAAGTAACTGATTGCCGCATGCTACTTGTGAGTTGCGTTGAGTTTTTTGCCAAAGAGGAAGGGATTTAGCAGTACGGTAGAGATAAGTTTTTTCCTCAGTGAGAACCAAGGTTTATCGAACCAAAAGTAGAATCACGTAAACCCGAGTGAACAACACCTGCACACACGAAGAAAATATTTGGACCCAACACGGGCAAGAGGGTCGCCACTATTCTTGATCTCGTTACTTGCAAGGATTAAATCTTGTATAGGTATATGGATAAACTGCAAAACAAAATAAAAGATAAATAAATTACAACAAGGTATTTTTGTTTTTATATTATGGTTAAGGTAGACCCGGGGGCCATAGTTTTCACTAGAGGCTTCTCTTTCGAACACATAGCTTATGGTGGGTAAACAAATTACTATTGGACAATTGATAGAAAAGTGCATAGTTATGACAAATTCATGAAAATCATGTATATAGGCATCACGTTCGAGACAAGTAGACCGACTCATGCCTGCATCTACTACTCTCCACCAATCGACCGCTATCCAGCATGCATCTATGGTATTAAATTCATGACAAACAGAATAACACATTAAGCAAGATGACATGATGTCGACAAAAACTCAAGCAATATGAATAAACCCCATTGTGTTATCCTTAGTAGCAACAATACAATACGTGCCTTAGCCTTTTCTATCACTGGGTTAGATCACCGCAAGATTGAACCCACTACAAAGCACCTCTGCCACTGAAGATAAATCAATCTAGTTGGCCAAACCAAACGGATAGATTGGAGAGAAATACATATCTATACCAATCATACATAAAAGAGTTCAGAGAAGACTCAATTACTTTCAATGAATAATCTGATCAATAACCCACAATTCATCGAATCCCAACAAACACATCGCAAAAGAAGATTACATCAGATAGAACTCCAAGAAGATCGAGGAGAACATGGTATTGAAGATCCAAGAGAGAGAAGAAGCCATCTAGCTACTAGCTATGGACCCGTAGGTCTGTGGTGAACTACTCACACATCATCGGAAGGGCAAAAAGGTTGATGTAGAAGCCCTCCATGATCGATCGCCCCTCTGGTAGAGTACCGGAGAAGGCCTCCAGATGGGATCGCGGAAGAACAAAGAGTTGTGGTGGCGGAAAAGTTTCTTCGAGTGCCCCTCTGAAGGTTTGGAAATATTTGAGAATTTATAGAAGTGAAATTAGGTCAAACGGAGCTGCGTTGGTCCCACAAGCTAAGGGGGCGCGCCCTACGAGCTTGTGGCCCTCTCGTATCTCTTTTGGCCTCCTCCCGAAGCTTCATGGGTCCCTTCTGATCCCAAATTTTTTAAAAGGTTTTAATCCATTTGGACTTCCTTTGGTATTGATTTCCTAAAAAGAAAAAACAGAAAATAGGAACTGACACTGGCACTGGCACTGGGTTAATAGGTTAGTCCCAAAAATGATATAAAATAGCATAAAAATGCATATAAGGCATCCAAGATTGATTATATAATAGCATGAAACAATAAAAAAATATAGATGCGTCGGTGATGTATTAGCATCCCCAAACTTAATTCATGCTCGTCCTTGAGTAGGTAAATGATAAAATTAATAATTTTGATGTTGAAAGCTACCTAACATGTGTACCATGTAATCTATTTTTGGTATAAATGTTGAGAAAACAATGAATTAACAATATCAACATAATAATATCCATGAATATAAGAAGCATAATCATTAAACTTTCAAAATATACGATCCTTAATGAATGTTATCCCCACTCATTTTATCATGTTAGCATGACATGACTCCGCCTTTATCACATAAATATAAATCACGAGCACCAAGGTGTCAAACTATGTAATTGGATCCTACTTCGAACGCGCTTCAACATTTTCAACTTCACGCAATACATGAGTGTGAGCCGTGGATATAGCACTACATGGAATAGAATGCGATGGTAGAGATCATATGGGGATCAAAAAGGAAAAAAGTCTCACATCAACTCAACAGATCAATGGACTATGAAGAGGCTCATCAATCTATATCAACGCAAGGAGTAGGGGTTGTCATGCAATGGATGAACTAAGAGCTATAACTGTATGAAAGCTCAGTGGAACCTAAGTTGAGTGTGCATCGAACTTTCTTGCTCATGAAGATCTCGGGCATTTGAGGAAGACCGTCATCAGAATATACAAGCCAAGTTCTATAATTAAAAATTCTCACTAGTATATGAAAGTGACAACTAGGATACTATCTTTATGAAGAACATGGTGCTACTTTGAAGCACAAGTGTGGAAAAATGATAGTAACATTGCACATTCTCTCTTTATCTCTCCTTTTTGGTGGGCTCTTTTGGCCTCTCTTTTTTTCGTCTGGAGTCTCATCCCGACTTGTAAGGAATCATCGTCTACATCATACTTTCTTCACTGGGACAATGCTCTAATAATTATGATCATCACACTTTTATTTACTTACAACTCAATATTACAATATGACTCTATATGAATGCCTTTGGCAGTGTATCAGGATGTGTGATATGCATCCGTCGTATCTATAATTTTTTTATTGTTTTATGTCCATATTCTACAACTTTCACATACTTTTGGCAACAATTTATATGATTTTCTTGGACTAACATATTAATTGAGTGCCCAGTGCCAGCTCCTGTTTGTTGCATATTTTCGTTTCACAGAAAATCCATATCAAATGAAGTCCAAACACGATAAAATTTTACGGAGATATTTTTGGAATATATGTGATTTTTAGGAAAAAAAGAATCAGCGCGAGACGATGCTCGAGGGACCCACAGGCTCAAGGGGCGTGTCCAGAGGGCTTGTGGCTACCCTGTAAGTTGGTTGGAGGTGTCCTTCGACCACAAGAAAGCTAATATCTGAATAAACATCCCCTCAATATTTCAGCCTAATCGAAGTTATGGACTCTAGGAATATAAGAAACGTTTTTGGACGAGAAAACAAACAGAGAGATATCCCACCTAATCTTGCTACCTAATCTTTTGATATGTGATGTATGTTTTTTGGCACAAACAAAGGGAAGCCACAGAAGAAAACGGAGAGAGAAGACACTAAAGGTAATGTTAAGTCTAAAATTCCCACCTAATCTTTTTTACTTTCTTAGAGGAATGTTTCAATGCTTTTCTAAAAAATATATGCCTAGACACAAAATACATGCTATATAGCCCAGTTTCATGATAGTGCACAACAGTGGTGGAGCTTGACAAGAATGTCTGGGGGGCAATGACGAAGAAAAATTTAACCAACGGCAGAAAACAAGAACTTGAAGCCTCCGGGCAAATTTATAGTTATATTGCCCATATTGCTCGCAAAATACATGTATGATTAGCAATATATACTCCATAAGAGAACTAATTACACCAAAATATATGACTTGTCTATTTGTACCACTCAGCCTTCAAACTTCAAAGACATTCTATGAGCCAACTAAGAACTACAAAAGGAGTGGTACTACAGATCAGCTTTTCGATCACTTATGCTCTTGAATTCTGCTAAAATGTCCTCAAACGTGTATTTCTCTGCGATTTCACGCTCTATGTGAACAACCAAGTTATTGGCAAGATTCTCATCTTCCATCGTATTACACAACCTTGTTTTGATGATCTTCAAACTGGAAAATGCTCGTTCAGCACTAGCTGTAGAAACTGGAAGAGTAACAAGTAGACGGAGTAGCCTGTCAATTAGATGGTAGATTCTATCTCTTCCAGTCTCAACAAGGAGTTGGCAAAGGTGAGTCAATGTTGATATATTTTTCAACTCTACATCACTGGAAGCATCAGGAACAAAGAGTTTTAGTTGGTTTTCCAAGCCATACATGTCTTGTTGACTAAAATCTGCTGGGTAATACTTCTTCACCAACTCACATATATCACTACCTTTAAAAGATTTAAATTTATTTCTAGGAATTAATGTGGCACTGGTGGACAGAAGATCCATCATCTTCTCATTGAACCTGCGATCCAATTCATGTAGTTGGCTGTCAAGAGTTGCACGGAATATCTCGACTCAAAAATATTGCTCCTTAGTGAAATGATCAGGCTGATGCCGTGCATGGCCACCACGCATGATATAAGTTTCCTTCATGTCTGGAATTTCAGTGCCATGATTCACACAAAATTCAACAACTATGCAAAAGAATTCCTCCCAGCCTTTGTTCAGTCTCAACTGACGAAGACACTCTTTTGTCGCAGACACTAGACGAACAACATTTACAATGTCTTGTGACCTCTTTTGTAAAGCCTGACCAAGTCCTTCAGTTATCCCTAATATCTCTTTCATCATACATAAGATAAAGACAAACTCGAACGAGGACAAATAGCTGAAAGAAGTGTCAGGATCAGCACGTATTGATCCCACTACTAATCCATCTGAAGCCATATCTTGGATAACAAAATTTACCGCATTAAACAACTTCATAAGGCTATGAATAGAACCAAACTGAGAACCCCACCTAGTGTCCCCGGGTCTTTTAAGTGATCGAATCTGATTTGCCCCCTTCACTAGTCTAAATGCTTCCATTTTCTATCATACGTGCTAGTTCTACCAACTGGGCATCATGGAGCTCATCATGGCGTTTTGATGAGGAGTCGACAGTGTTAATAATGAAGATCAATTTCTGAAAAAAACTAGGCAATAGGAACCACCTCTTTGGATGCATCTACTAGTGCTAGCTGCAATCTGTGAGCATAACAATGAACATAGTATGCATATGGGCATACCTTGAGAAAAAGAGATGCAACCCATTCAACTCTCCTCTCATGTTGCTAGCCCCATCGTATCCTTGTCCACGGAGATTCTGAATATCAAAACCATTTAATGATAATGCATAGCACAATTTATCTTTCAGTGTCATGGACTTGGTGTTGGCCACATGTACCAAATCAAAGAACCGCTCTTGTGAAAAGCCAGCTTTATCAACAAATCTGAAAACCAATGCCATTTGTTCTCTTTTAGCCACGTCACATGTCTCATCTACCAGAATAGAGAATTTGGAATCCCCAATTTCTTCACGGACATGTCTCCTAACTTTAGATGCATATATGGACAAGATTTCCTTTTGAATATATGGAGATGTGTACTTTGAGTTGTATGGAGAATTCCCCAAAATGACTTTGGCAAGATCAGGATTGAACTCTGCGAGAAGCCCTAACAACTCGAGAAAATTTCCTTTATTCTTTGACTCAGCTTTCCCATTATCTATACCTACTAATAAAGCAAGGTGCATTTTGTCGATTTTTTTCATCCATTCACTGTCAAAATTTAATTTTCTATCCGAGGTGGTACTAAATTTTTGTGCCTCCATCTGTATTTTTAGCAACCATGAATTTCGTACTCGGCCCGCACATGATGTGACCCAGTAAAGCCAGCCCACTTATTTGCCTGCCCATATAGCATAAAAAAGCCTATTCCTCGCCCTGGGCAGTAGATAGTTTGAGTTCGCACGCAGCGTCCAAGACTGGCCCGGCCCCTTTTGTTTTTGCGTCTAATTTTTTTTATTTTTACGTTATTTCGCAATTCAAAATAGTTGCGAATTTTGGTTTTTCTAAAAATTTTGAAAAATATTTGAATTACAATATTGTGTTCGCGTTTTCAAAAATATTTGGAACATTAATTCATTTTCTTGTTCCGGTTTTTTTCTAACTAAGAAATATTCCAAAATTGTTTGTGATTTAAAAAAATGTATTTTAAAAATATTCGGAAAATGAAATCTTTTCATATTTTAGTAAAAGTTCACAAATTCAGAATAATGTCTGAGTTTAAGAACATATTTTGTTCTGAATGTTGAAATCATGTTCCGTTTTCAAAAGCCGGTCACAAATTTAAAAAATGTTTGGGTTTTCATAAAAGGTTTTTGTGTTCAAAAAATGATGTTATTTCAAAAAAATCATGCTTTTTCCAAAATGAACGGAATATTAAAAACATTATTTGTAATTTAATAAAATGTTCATGTTTCGAAGAATATTCGGCAATTCATATTTTTAAAATGTATTTTATATCTGACATTGCACCATGTTCTTAAATATTCACGTTGGCCATTGATTAGTAGTAGGCGTTTGTTGCCATGGCTAGCGGCACGTGGTCCGTGTTGGGGAACGTAGTAATTTCAAAAATTTCCTACGCACACACAGGATCATGGTGATGCATAGCAACGAGGGGGGAGAGTGTTGTCCACGTACCCTCATAGACCGAAAGCAGAAGCGTTATCACAACGCGGTTGATGTAGTCGTACGTCTTCACGATCCGACCGATCAAGTACCGAACGCACGGCACCTCCGAGTTCTGCACATGTCCAACTCGATGACGTCCCTCGAACTCCGATCCAGCCGAGTGTTGAGGGAGAGTTCCGTCAGCACAACGGCATGGTGATGATGATGATGTTCTACCGATGCACGGCTTCACCTAAGCACTGCTACGATATGATCGAGGTGGATTATGGTGGAGGGGAGCACCGCACACAGCTAAGAGATCAAGAGATCAATTGTTGTGTCTATGGGGTGCCCCTTGGCCATGTATATAAAGGAGTGGAGGAGGGGAGGGGCCGGCCCTCTCTATGGCGCGCCCTAGGGGAGTCCTACTCCCACTGGGAGTAGGATTCCCCCTTTCCTAGTAGAACTAGGAGCCCTTCCAAGTAGTAGGAGTAGGAGAGAAGGAAAGGGAAAAGAGAAGATAAGGAAGGAGGGGGCGCAACCCTTCCCCTTAGTCCAATTTGGACTAGGCCTTGGGGGGTGCGCGGCCTGCCTCTCTCCTTCCCCTAAAGCCCAATAAGGCCCATACACTCCCCGGCGAATTCCCGTAACTCCCCGGTACTCCGATAAATACCCGAATCACTCAGAACCTTTCCGGTGTCCGAATATAGTCGTCCAATATATCGATCTTTACGTCTCGACCATTTCGAGACTCCTCGTCATGTCCCCGATCTCATCCGGGACCCCGAACTACCTTTGGTACATCAAAACACATAAACTCATAATATAACCGTCATCGAACTTTAAGCATGCAGACCCTACGGGTTCTAGAACTATGTAGACATGACCGAGACACGTCTCCTAGTCAATAACCATTAGCGGAACCTGGATGCTCATATTGGCTCCTACATATTCTACGAAGATCTTTATCGGTCAAACCGCATAACAACATACGTTGTTCCCTTTGTCATCGGTATGTTACTTGCCCGAGATTCGATCGTCGGTATCTCAATACCTAGTTCAATCTCGTTACTGGCAAGTCTCTTTACTCGTTCCATAATACATCATCCCGCAACTAACTCATTAGTTGCAATGCTTGCAAGGCTTAAGTGATGTGCATTACCGAGAGGGCCCAGAGATACCTCTCCGACAATCGGAGTGACAAATCCTAATCTCGAAATACGCCAACCCAACAAGTACCTTTGGAGACACCTGTAGAGCACCTTTATAATCACCCAGTTACGTTGTGACATTTGGTAGCACACAAAGTGTTCCTCCGATAAACGAGAGTTGCATAATCTCATAGTCATAGGAACATGTATAAGTCATGAAGAAAGCAATATCAACAAACTAAATGATCAAGTGCTAAGCTAACGAAATGGGTCAAGTCAATCACATCATTCTCCTAATGATGTGATCCCGTTAATCAAATGACAACTCATGTCTATGGTTAGGAAACATAACCATCTTTGATCAATGAGCTAGTCAAGTAGAGGCATACTAGTGACACTCTGTTTTTCTATGTATTCACACATGTATTATGTTTCCGGTTAATACAATTCTAGCATGAATAATAAACATTTATCATGATATAAGGAAATAAATAATAACTTTATTATTGCCTCTAGGGCATATTTGCTTCAGTCCGGTCTTTAAGGTCATGTGTTTCAGTATTCCACGTGTCGTTTTTTGGATTATAACTCGTGCCTTGCAAATACAGGTTATTGGCCCGGATGCGAACTGTTGTGCGTCCCACGCGCTATTTGACGCAACTAGCGTCATATAGTAGCTCCCACGCATCTGCCCTAAGAAAAGAAAAGAAATATGTTTATAGATTTTGTTTCATCCATTCCACACGTAGCTCCCCAATTTTTTCGGTTATCCCCCTGGTGGGCCAAACTGGACCTACCATACATTTCTTTTTCTGTCGGATGGACGAGTAGCAAAAAAGGGGGCAAGGGGATTGAACTATGGACCTTCCCTATTGTGTCCACGGATAAAACCAACTCAGCTAGCTTGCAGTTACTATAGAAATAGTCTCATCTTGAAATTTTATACTAAATAACACCAGTTTTTATATGTCCATAAGTTGTCTGGAAATAAGGAGGTTATGTGAGAATAAGGAGGTTGTTTCGAGAATTATGAGCAGAACAAGGGACTCCACAAATTATTGCTGGAGATAACTTGCACGTGCCAATAAAAGACAATATGCTGGTTGGCTATAATGGGAAAAATTGTGGGCACGTGCTAATAAAAGAGAATATGCTTGTTTTGCTCTAACAATAAAATTTATGGGTACGTGAGCGCAAAAATAGTTGAAGAGAATAAACCCTGATAATGATGGGACATTCACGCCTGGTTATGCGCTGGTTATGCTAATGAAACATAATTTATGCGTTGCAATTAGTAATCCATCCGGTTACGTTGTCGTAGGAGAAAGTGGTCAAAGTAACCGTGCCTCGAAGGTCGCCTGCCGCCCAGCAACCAAATGAATACGGAACCACAACTCCAAGACGGAGGTCGACCCAGAGGAAAAACAAGGTACAAGTTGGGTGGTCGCCGCCGCATTCACTAGCCCCACCACTATTAAGATCTCGTGGGCCAAACATGACCCGTGGGAAGACCGCGGCTCCTCGCTCTGTCGCCTACCGCCGTGGAGATCGTTTTTATGAACACATCAATTATATTTTCCGCTGCTTGTTGCAAAAACAATTATCTCCCGTTGCAACGCACGGACATATATGCTATGTCCTCTAAAAGCGCAAGACAGAAATGTGAGCCAGCTAACAACTGCAACAGATGCTTTTAGCCTTAAATGATTTCTTTCTACCTTTTCATCATCCTTTGTTGCTATAACATTTTCTAAATGACCTGCCTGGTTCAACAATGCTTGACGTTCTATGACTACATTGTTGTGTGGTGAGCATGGCGTAGAACCTTCATGGCCTAAGAGTGCACAATATTTTCCATCATTCACCCTTTTCCGGTTAACAAATCCATGTACTGTGAATACATCAGAGCCTCCTTTTGCTAAGATATTTCTGCTAGAAACAAAGCAGAGTAAACAGTATGCGCGATGACTGTCCTCTGAGTACTCTAGCCATGATGGGAAACTATCAAACCACTTATATTGGAAGCGACGCTGATGGCCCTTTTTACCAGAAGCTCTATAATGTTTGAGTTTTGGTTGTATGGGGCCTAACGATAAATATGCCCTCCGCACATTATCTCTCTGATTTGGTGGGTACTGCCAAATTTGTGGTCGCAGTGCGGGGTCTCGCTCCAAGAATTCCTTACCTCGGAATAGAATAGGAAGAGGAACTGAATTATTTATTTGAGGCTCTTCATCTTTATTTTCTTGTTGTTGTTCCCATTCAAGAAGCAGAGGTAAAGGTTGTGTAGCTGGAGGATCTTCAGGTGGTGTCTCTGTTCTTTGTCTTTTGAAGTATGACGGAATGTTGCCGCTGCTGCCTTTAACCATGGTCACTTGATTAGTCTAGCCTTTTGAGTTCCAACTCCAAGTCAAACAACCCGTTGTAATTACTCAGAAGAACAAATCTGTGGTGCATTGTGCAAGCAACAATATATCTGCAATTATATTAAATGAATAGCATACTAAATTACTAATTGCTAAATTACTAGTCAGACTCCTACATGTACAGGCGTCCTGCCCCCAATTTACTCGTATAGGCAGGCAACACTACAAAAGGGGATCCAGGTTTCAAGTTGTAATTTGATCTGGGTAGATGGTACTTACAGAATCCAGTAGCCAAATTTGTACGGGGGGCGGCCGGAGATGAGCCGATGGCTTGCCGGCCGGCGGACATCGACGATCACCTGCCAGTGGCGAGGAGACGAAAATGAGTATCTCAGGCGAACTCTGGTTCCCCCCTCGCGATCTCCTCGGCTTGCATTGACCAGAGATGAGCTTCTCCTTGCCTCCTCGATGCCGGCGTCAAGGCAGTGGGGCGGCATGGATGGAGGAGTGACGTGACTGTTGGGGAACGTAGCAATTTCAAAAAAAATTCCTACGCACACGCAAGATCATGGTGATGCATAGCAACGAGAGTGGAGAGTGTTGTCCACGTACCCTCATAGACCGAAAGTGGAAGCGTTAGCACAACACGGTTGATGTAGTCGTACGTCTTCACGATCCGACTGATCAAGTACCGAACGCACGGCACCTCCGAGTTCTGCACACGTTCAACTCGATGACGTCCCTCGAACTCCGATCCAGCCGAGTGTTGAGGGAGAGTTTCGTCAGCACGATGACGTGGTGACGATGATGATGTTCTACCGACGTAGGGCTTCGCCTAAGCACCGCTATGATATGATCGAAGTGGATTATGGTGGAGGGGGGCACCGCACACGGCTAAGAGATCAAGAGATCAATTGTTGTGTCTTTGGGGTGCCCCTGCCCCCGTATATAAAGGAGTGGAGGAGGGGGAGGGTCGGCCCTCTCTATGGCGTGCCCTAGGGGAGTCCTACTCCCACCGGGAGTAGGATTCCCCCTTTCCTAGTAGAACTAGCAGCCCTTCCAAGTATTAGGAATAGGAGGGAAGCAAAGGGAAGGGAAAAGGAGAAGGAAGGAAGGGGGCGCCCCCCTCCCTAGTCCAATTCGGACCAGCCTATGGGGAGGGGTGCGGCCACCCTTTGAGGCCTTTCTCTCCTTTCTCGTATGGCCCATTAAGGCCCAATATGAATTCCCGTAACTCCCCAGTACTCCAGAAAATATCCGAATCACTCGGAACCTTTCCAATGTCCGAATATAGTCGTCCAATATATCGATCTTTACATCTCGACCATTTCGAGACTCCTCGTCATGTCCCCGATCTCATCCGGGACTTCGAACTCCTTCAGTACATCAAAACACATAAACTCATAATATAACCATCATCGAACTTTAAGCATGCGGACCCTACGGGTTCGAGAACTATGTAGACATGACCGAGACATGTCTCCGGTCAATAACCAATAGCGGAACCTGGATGCTCATATTGGCTCCTACATATTCTACGAAGATCTTTATCGGTCAAACCGCATAACAACATATGTTGTTTCCTTTGCCATCGGTATGTTACTTGCCCGAGATTCGATCGTCGGTATCTCAATACCTAGTTCAATCTCGTTTCCGGCAAGTCTCTTTACTAGTTCCGTAACACATCATCCCGCAACTAACTCATTAGTTGCAATGCTTGCAAGGCTTATAGTGATGTGCATTACCGAGTGGGCCCAGAGATATCTCTCTGACAATCGGAGTGACAAATCCTAATCTCGAAATATGCCAACCCAACAAGTACCTTCGGAGACACCTATAGAGCACCTTTATAATCACCCAGTTATGTTGTGACGTTTGGTAGCGCACAAAGTGTTCCTCCGGTAAACGGGAGTTGCATAATCTTATAGTCATAGGAACATGTATAAGTCATGAAGAAAGAAATAGCAACAAACTAAACGATCAAGTGTTATGCTAACAGAATGGGTCAAGTCAATCACATCATTCTCTAATGATGTGACCCCGTTTAATCAAATGACAACTCATGTCTATGGCTAGGAAACTTAACCATCTTTGATTCAACGAGCTAGTCAAGTAGAGGCATACTAGTGACATACTGTTTGTCTATGTATTCACACATGTATTATGTTTCCGGTTAATACAATTCTAGCATGAATAATAAACATTTATCATGATATAAGGAAATAAATAATAACTTTATTATTGCCTCTAGGGCATATTTCCTTCAGTCTCCCACTTGCACTAGAGTTAATAATCTAGTTCACATCGCCATGTGATTTAACATCAATAGTTCACATTACCATGTGATTAACACCCATAGTTCACATCATCATGTGACCAACACCCAAAGGGTTTACTAGAGTCAATAATCTAGTTCACATCGCTATGTGATTAATACCCAAAGAGTACTAAGGTGTGATCATGTTTTGCCTGTGAGGGAAGTTTAGTCAACGGGTCAGCCACATTCAGATCCGTATGTATTTTGCAAATTTCTATGTCGACAATGCTCTGCATGGAGCTACTCTAGCTAATTGCTCCCACTTTCAATATGTATCCAGATTGAGACTTTGAGTCATCTAGATCAGTGTCAAAACTTGCATCGACGTAACCCTTTACGGCGAACCTTTTGTCACCTCCATAATCGAGAAACATATCCTTATTCTACTAAGGATAATTTTGACCAATGTCCAGTGATCTACTCCTAGATCACTATTGTACTCCCTTGCCAAACTTAGGGCAGGGTATACAATAGGTCTGGTACACAGCATGGCATACTTTATAGAACCTATGGTTGAGGCATAGGGAATAACTTTCATTCTCTCTCTATCTTCTGCCGTGGTCGGGGTTTGAGTCTTACTCAACTTCACACCTTGTAACACAGGCAAGAACTCCTTCTTTGACTGTTCCATTTTGAACTACTTCAAAATCTTGTCAAGGTATGTACTCATTGAAAAACTTATCAAGCGTATTGATCTATCTCTATAGATCTTTATGCTCAATATGTAAGCAGCTTCACCGAGGTCTTTCTTTGAAAAACTCCTTTCAAACATTCCTTTATGCTTTGCAGAATAATTCTACATTATCTCCGATCAACAATATGTCATTCACATATGCTCAATATGTCATTCACATATACTTATCAGAAATTTTGTAGTTCTCCCACTCACTTTCTTGTAAATACAGGCTTCACCGCAAGTCTGTATAAAACTATATGCTTTGATCAACTTATCAAAGCGTATATTCCAACTCCGAGATGCTTGCACCAGTCCATAGATGGATCGATGGAGCTTGCATATTTTGTTAGTACCTTTAGGATTGACAAAACCTTCTGGTTGCATCATATACAACTCTTGTTTAATAAATCCATCAAGGAATGCAATTTTTTTATCCATTTGCCAATTTCATAAAATGCGGCAATTGCTAACATGATTCAGACAGACTTAAGCATAGATACGAGTGAGAAACTCTCATCGTAGTAAACAACTTGAACTTGTCGAAAACCTTTTTGCGACAATTCTAGCTTTGTAGATAGTAACACTACTATCAGCGTCCGTCTTCCTCTTGAAGATCCATTTAATCTCAATGGCTCGCCGATCAATGGGCAAGTCAATCAAAGTCCATACTTTGTTCTCATACATGGATCTCATCTCAGATTTCATGGCCTCAAGCCATTTCGCAGAATCTGGGCTCATCATCCCTTCCTCATAGTTCGTAGGCTCGTCATGGTCAAGTAACATGACCTCCAGAACAGGATTACCATACCACTCTGGTGCAGATCTCACTCTGGTTTACCTACGAGGTTCGGTAGTAACTTGATCTGAAGTTACATGATCATCATCATTAGCTTCCTCACTAATTGGTGTAGTAGTCACAGGAATAGATTTCTGTGATGAACTACTTTCCAATAAGGGAGCAGGTACAGTTACCTCATCAAGTTCTACTTTCCTCTCACTCACTTCTTTCGAGAGAAACTGCTTCTCTAGAAAGGATCCATTCTCAGCAATGATAACTTGTCTTCGGATCTGTGATAGAAGGTGTACCCAACATTTTCTTTTGGGTATCCTATGAAAACGCACTTCTCCGTTTTGGGTTTGAGCTTATCAGGTTGAAACTTTTTCACATAAGCATTGCAACCTCAAACTTTAAGAAACGATAGCTTAGGTTTCTTGCCAAACCATAGCTCATACGGTGTTGTATCAACGGATTTATATGGTGCCCTATTTAACGTGAATGTAGTTGTATCTAATGCATAACCCCAAAATGATAGTGGTAAATCGGTAAGAGACATCATAGATCGCACCATATCTAATAAAGTATGGTTACGACGTTCGGACACACCATTACGCTGTGGTGTTCCAGGTGGCATGAGTTTTGTGAAACTATTCCACATTGTTTTAATTGAAGGCCAAACTCGTAACTCAAATATTTTACTTCTGCGATCATATCGTAGAAACTTTTATTTTTGTTACGATGATTCTCCACTTCACTCTGAAATTCTTTGAACTTTTCAAATGTTTCAGACTTGTGTTTCATCAAGTAGATATACTCATATCTGCTCAAATTATCTGTGGAGATCAGAAAATAATGATACCTGCCGCGAGCCTCAATATTCATCGGACCACATACATCAGTATGTATGATTTCCAACAAATCTGTTGCTCGCTCCATTGTTCCAGAGAACGGAGTCTTAATCATCTTGCCCATGAGGCATGGTTCACAAGCATCAACTGATTCATAATCAAGTGATTCCAAAAGCCCATCAGCATGAATTTTCTTCATGCGCTATACACCAATATGACCTAAATGGCAGTGCCACAAATAAGTTGCACTATCATTATTAACTTTGCATCTTTTGGCTTCAATATTATAAAATGTGTATCACCACGATCGAGATCCAACAAACCATTTTCATTGGGTGTATGACCATAGAAGGTTTTATTCATGTAAATAGAACAACAATTATTCTCTAACTTACATGAATAACCGTATTGCAATAAACATGATCCAATCATATTCATGCTCAACGCAAACACCAAATAACATTTATTTTAGGTTTAACACTAATCCCGAAAGTATAGGGAGTGTACGATGATGATCATATCAATCTTGGAACCATTTCCAATACACATCATCACTTCACCCTTAACTAGTCTCTGTTCATTTTGCTATTTTTGTTTCGAGTTACTATTCTTAGCAACTGAACTAGTATCAGATACTAAGGGGTTGCTATAAACATTAGTAAAGTACACATCAATAACATGTATATCAAATATACCTATGTTCACTTTGCCATCCTTCTTATCCGCTAATTACTTGGGGTAGTTCCGCTTCCAATGACCAGTCCCTTTGCAGTAGAAGCACTCAGTTTCAGGATTAGGTCCAGACTTGGTTTTTTTCACTTGAGCAACAACTTGTTTGTTGTTCTTCTTGAAGTCCCCCTTTCTTCCCTTTGCCCTTTTCTTGAAACTAGTGGTCTTGTTAATCATCAACACTTGATGCTCTTTCTTGATTTCTACCTTCATCGATTTCATCATAGTGAAAAGCTCGGGAATCATTTTCGTCATCCCTTGCGTACTATAGTTCATCACGAAGTTCTACTAACTTGGTGATTGTGACTAGAGAATTCTGTCAATCACTATTTTATCTGGAAGATTAACTCCCACTTGATTCAAGCGATTGTAGTACCCAGACAATCTGAGCACATGCTCACTGCTTGAGCTATTCTCCTCCATCTTTTAGCTATAGAACTTGTTGGAGACTTCATATCTCTCAAGTCGGGTATTTGCTTGAAATATTAACTTCAACTCCTGGAACATCTCATATGGTCCATGACATTCAAAACGTCTTTGAAGTCCCGATTCTAAGCCGTTTAAGCATGGTGCACTAAACTATTAAGTAGTCATTATATTGAGCTAGCCAAACGTTCATAACATCTGCATCTGCTCCTGCAATAGGTTTGTCACCTAGCGGTGCATCAAGGACATAATTCTTCTCTGCAGCAATGAGGATAAACCTCAGATCACGGATCCAATCCGCATTATTGCTACTAACATCTTTCAACTTAGTTTTCTCTAGGAACATATTAAACATAAAACAGGGGAGCTAAACGCGAGCTATTGATCTACAATATAGATATGCTAATACTACCAGGACTAAGTTCATGATAAATTTAAGTTCAGTTAATCATAATACTTAAGAACTCTCACTTAGATAGATATCCCTCTAATCCTCTAAGTGATCACGTGATCCATATCAACTAAACCATGTCCGATCATCACGTGAGATGGAGTAGTTTCAATGGTGAACATCACTATGTTGATCATATCTACTATATGATTCACGCTCGACCTTTCGGTCTCAGTGTTCCGAGGCCATATCTGTTATATGCTAGGCTCGTCAAGTTTAACCTGAGTATTCCGCGTGTGCAACTGTTTTGCACCCGTTGCATTTGAACGTAGAGCCTATCACACCCGATCATCACGTGGTGTCTCAGCACGAAGAACTTTCGCAACGGTGCATACTCAGGGACAACACTTGTACCTTGATAATTAGTGAGAGATCATCTTATAAAGCTACCGTCGAACTAAGCAAAATAAGATGTATAAAAGATAAACATCACATGCAATAAAAATATGTGATATGATATGGCCATCATCATCTTGTGCCTTTGATCTCCATCTCCAAAGCATCGTCATGATTTCCATCATCACCGGCATGACACCATGATCTCCATCATCTTGATCTATATCAATGTGTCGTCACATGGTCGTCTCGCCAACTATTGCTCTTGCAACTATTGCTATCACATAGCGATAAAGTAAAGCAATTATTTGGCGCTTGCATCTTATGCAATAAAGAGACAACCATAAGGCTTCTGCCAGTTGCCGATAACTTCAACAAAACATGATCATCTTATACAACAACTTATATCTCATCACGTCTTGACAATATCACATCACAACATGCCCTGTAAAAACAAGTTAGACGTCCTCTACTTTGTTGTTGCAAGTTTTACGTGGCTGCTACGGGCTGAGCAAGAACCGTTCTTACCTACGCATCAAAACCACAACGATAGTTTGTCAAGTTAGTGATGTTTAAACCTTCTCAAGGACCGTGCGTAGCCACACTCGGTTCAACTAAAGTTGGAGAAACTGACACCCGCTAGTCACCTGTGTGCATAGCACGACGGTAAAACTAGTCTCGCGTAAGCGTACGCGTAATGTCGGTCCGGGGCGCTTATATGACTTATATCGCCCACAACTCACTTGTGTTCTACTCGTGCATATTACATCAACGCATAAAACCTGGCTTGGATGCCACTGTTGGGGAACATAGCAATTTCAAAAAATTTCCTACGCACACGCAAGATCATGGTGATGCACAGCAACGAGAGGGGAGAGTGTTGTCCATGTACCCTCGTAGACCGAAAGCGGAAGCGTTAGCACAACGTGGTTGATGTAGTCGTACGTCTTCATGATCCGACCGATCAAGCACCGAACACACGGCACCTCCAAGTTCTGCACACGTTCAACTCGATGACGTCCCTCGAACTCCGATCCAGCCGAGTGTTGAGGGAGAGTTTCTTCAGCACGACGGCGTGGTGACGATGATGATGTTCTACCGATGCATGGCTTCGCCTAAGCACTGCTACGATATGATCGAGGTGGATTATGGTGGAGGGGGGCACCGCACACGGCTAAGATATCAAGAGATCAATTGTTGTGTCTTTGGGGTGCCCCCTGCCCCCGTATATAAAGGAGTAGAGGAGGGGGAGGGTCGGCCCTCTCTATGGCGCACCCTAGGGGAGTCCTACTCCCACCGGGAGTAGGATTCCCCCTTTCCTAGTAGAACTAGGAGCCCTTCCAAGTAATAGGAATAGGAGGGAAGGAAAGGGAAGGGAAAAGGAGAAGGAAGGAAGGGGGCGCCCCCCCTCCCTAGTCCAATTCGGACCAGCCCATGGGGAGGGGTGCGGCCACCCTTTGAGGCCTTTCTATCCTTTCCCGTATGGCCCATTAAGGCCCAATATGAATTCCCGTAACTCCCCAGTACTCCCGAAAATACCTGAATCATTCGGAACCTTTCCAATGTCCAAATATAGTCGTCCAATATATCGATCTTTACATCTCGACCATTTAGAGACTCTTCGTCATGTCCCTGATCTCATCCGGGACTCCGAACTCCTTAGGTACATCAAAACACATAAACTCATAATATAACCGTCATCGAACTTTAAGCATGCGGACCCTACGGGTTCGAGAACTATTTAGACATGACCGAGACACGTCTCCGGTTAATAACCAATAGCGGAACCTGGATGCTCATATTGGCTCCTACATATTCTACGAAGATCTTTATCGGTCAAACCGCATAACAACATACGTTGTTCCCTTTGTCATCGGTATGTTACTTGCCCGAGATTCGATCATCGGTATCTCAATACCTAGTTCAATCTCGTTATTGGCAAGTCTCTTTACTCGTTCCGTAACACATCATCCCGCAACTAACTCATTACTTGCAATGCTTGCAAGGCTTATAGTGATGTGCATTACCGAGTGGGCCCAGAGATACCTCTCCGACAATCCGAGTGACAAATCCTAATCTCGAAATACGCCAACCCAACAAGTACCTTCGGAGACACCTGTAGAGCACCTTTATAATCACCCAATTACGTTGTGACGTTTGGTAGCACACAAAGTGTTCCTCCGGTAAACGGGAGTTGCATAATCTCATAGTCATAGGAACATGTATAAGTCATGAAGAAAGCAATAGCAACAAACTAAACGATCAAGTGCTATGCTAACGGAATGGGTCAAGTCAATCACATCATTCTCTAATGATGTGACCCCGTTTAATCAAATGACAACTCATGTCTATGGCTAGGAAACTTAACCATCTTTGATTCAACGAGCTAGTCAAGTAGAGGCATACTAGTGACATACTGTTTGTCTATGTATTCACACATGTATTATGTTTTCGGTTAATACAATTCTAGCATGAATAATAAACATTTATCATGATATAAGGAAATAAATTATAACTTTATTATTGCCTCTAGGGCATATTTCCTTCAGTGGCGCCCCGAAACCGATGCGCCAGGTGTCTTCCAGTTATGCACGTTGTTGCCATGTCATTCGCTTGCGTACTGCATCTTGCCATGTCATCATGTGCATTGCATCATCATGTTTTTTAAAACTTGCATCCATCCGGGTTCCCCCAGTTCCGTCCGTTGTCCGTTCTGAGCCCAGACACACTCGCACGTGCCCGCGGCACGTCCAAAATATTATTTTATAAGTGTCCGGGAAATGTTCTTGGAATGGGATGAAAGTTGGCTTCCGGTGTTGTTATGTTGTCAGTAGACCGCCTGCCAAGTTTCATCGCTTTGAGAGTCCGTTTGATAGCCCAACCGTTAAACTATAGCGGCAATATAGTCGGTCATACGTCGGACGTTTTTGGTCTCCGAAGACTGCTGTCGGGCCTCTCTCTCTTCAATCCTTTCAGCTCAAGGTCTTCTACACATCCCACCTACCAACCTCCAAACCCCTCCTAACCCCTCTTTGCACAGTGCAACGACTCCTCGCCCGTGTCCGAAACTTCCCCGAACCCGAACCGAACTTTCGTTATCGTTGGATCCGGATCATCGCCAAACATCCCTAAATCATCATCGATTTCTCATTTAGACTTCCTAACCTATTTATTCTCGATCGTCCGATTCTGATCAGACGGACTGGATTAGCCCCTACCCAAAAATCATATTGCTATATATAGTTGCAACTCTAGACTAATCCCTAAAATCTAGCCCGCTTGTCCCATCTGCCCCATCCCTCCCGTCGCCGCCGCCAGCCAACTAACCACTCTTCTTCCACCTCGGGATCATCCCAGATCCACCTGGTAGCCAGCCCGAGTTCCACCTCGTTTTCCCCTCCGGACCAATCCATCGATCCACCTCCATCAATCGATCTCCGAGCGCCCCTGCAGCCTCCCGCGTCTGATCCAGGGAGAGTATCACCCTCTTGGGCTCCTCCATGCCGTGCTCCTTCTACCGAGCCCCGCGCCTCTCCTCCAGTTCGCCGGTCGTCGTCCCCGGCGAGCAGTTCTGCCGGCGGCCACCAGCAGGCCAGGCCGCCTCCCCTATTTTCTTCCTTCTCCATCCTTCTCTCTTTCTCTGATCTCTCTTTGTCCAGGAACCGTGACGCTATGGCCGCGCTTGATCTGCTCCAAGGCGCGCCGCTCCGTCAAGTTCCTCGCCCGCGTCTTCCCGTTGAGCGCCAGGAAGAATTGCAGCAAGCTCCGCCGCCGTGCCATCTTCAGGCGCTCGACCATGAGCTCGCCGGCGCCCCATCTTCCTCCTCGTCGGCGAGCAACCCGCCAGGCCAAGCCAGTTCGCTCCGTCCGGCCACCTCATGTCGTCCCCGTAGCCATTGAATGCGCCGCCGCATCGGAGAGTTGCTTCCTCGATGATCGTGCCCGAGCTCCTCGCAGCCCCAGCGCCACGACCTCGCCGGCAAGCAGCACACAGGCAGTCGCCCTTGCTCTCTACTCCCCTGGTCTCTCTCTTCCTTCACCCTCCCAAGTCTCTTCTGCTCACTCCCTCTTCCCTCGTTCGCAGGAGACCAACGCCATGGCCGCCGCCCCGCTGGCAGCAAGCTCCTCCCATGCCATGGCTGTTTCGAGCCAAGGAGGAGACGCCCTGCTCCTCCCATGCCATTTGCGCGTTGACCACCCCCTCCCCGTCGTGCACCTGGCCTGCCTCCAGCGCCAAGACCCGTCGCCGCCCTGCACCTCGTCCCGCTCGTCTCTGCCGCCGCTGCAGCTCTGAACCTCGCGCCCCCGCAGCTGTCTCTGTTCTTCAGAGACGAGAGCAGAGCCGCCTCGTCCCGCTCGCGTTGACCGCTTCCCCGGCCCAGCGCTCCAGCAGGCCTACCTCCCGCTTCACCGCCTTGGGCCGAAGCCCATGGGTGAGGCCACACCCCAGCGCCCCTCCTCTATTTTTTTCCTCCTGTTGGACCAACCTGTTTCAGCCCGTCATGCTTTTTTTCATGTCCAGCGATTTTAGCATTTATCTTGAGATAACTGTTTTGCAGAAAACACCCTAGTCTTCATGCATATAATAACTCATTAACCGAGCATCATATTAAAATGATTTATATATGAAAAATGAATAGAATTTATCTAGTTTCATAATTTCCAACTTTCATGCATGTTTAAAATGTTTAAATTACTGTTTGTTTAAATTTGCCTATTGCCATGTTAAAATGGTTTATTTCATAACTAAATAACCGTAGCTCCAAATTTAATAAACTTTATATGTAAATGGGGTAGAAAAATGCCTAGTTTAACATGGTGGCTTTACTTTGCATGTTTAACAACTCTAAAATATGGTTTATGGCAGAACAGTACCAGACCTAAAATATGCACATGAGGAGTTTCCGGACTTGTTGTTTGTTGGTCCGGCCTCATTTAAACTTGCATAGATGGGTAGTTTTCATTTGCTTCACCTTTTTCCATGTTAATCAACATTTAATACTGTTGGGTACATAAACAAGATCGAACTAAATAACTTGAATGTGGTGTTCCATCAATATGCAACTCGTTGCATATTGAGCTCCACTTAATTTGTAGTATTGTTTGTGCATTTTGCCATGCCATGCCTCATTAAACCGGACATGCATCATACTTGGCTGTGCATCATGCCATGTTTATGTGATGGTAGTTTACTATGTTGCTTGCTTCTTTCCGGGTTACTTCTCTCGTTAGCTTCGGTTTCATTTCGGAGTTGTGATGATTCATTCGACTACGTCCGTTTGTCTTCTTCATTGACTCGTTCTTCTTCCTTGCGGGATCTTATGCAAGATGACCATACCCTCGAAATCACTTCTATATTTGCTTGCTAGTTGCTCGCTCTATTGTTATGCGGCGCTACCTACCACTTGCTATATCATGCCTCCCATATTGCCATATCAAGCCTCTAACCCACCTTTCCTAGCAAACCGTTGTTTGGCTATGTTACCGCTTTTGCTCAGCCCCTCTTATAGCATTGCTAGTTGCAGGTGAAGCTAAAGTTTGTTCCATGTTGGAACATGGATATGTTGGGATATCACAATATCTCTTATTTAATTAATGCACCTATATACTTAGTAAAGGATGGAAGGCTCGGCCTTATGCCTGGTGTTTTGTTTCATTCTTGCCGCCCTAGTTTCCGTCATACTGGTGTTATGTTCCTTAATTTTGCGTTCCTTACGCGGTTGGGTGTTATGGTTACCCCTTGACAGTTCGCTTTGAATAAAACTCCTTCAGCAAGGCCCAACCTTGATTTTACCATTTGCCTCACCACCACCAATACTTTTCTCTTGGGAGTCGCGCTCTTGAGGGTCATCTTTATTTTAACCCTCCCCCCCCCCCCGGGGGGGGCCAGTGCTTCTCTAAGTGTTGGTCCGAACGTCCACCTCGGGAAAACTTGAGGGCTGGTTTTAGCTGTACGTAGTGTTCATCCGGTGTTGCCCTGAGAACGAGATATGTGCAGCTCCTATCGGGATGTCGGCGCATCGGGCGGTCTTGCTGGTCTTGTTTTACCATTATCGAAATGTCTTGTAACCGGGATTCTGAGACTGATCGGGTCTTCCCGGGAGAAGGAATATCCTTCGTTGACCGTGAGAGCTTGTGATGGGCTAAGTTGGGACACCCCTGCAGGGTTTTGAACTTTTAAAAGTCGTGCCCGTGGTTATGTGGCAGATGGGAATTTGTTAATATCCAGTTGTAGAGAACTTGACACTTGACTTAATTAAAATACATCAACCGCGTGTGTAGCCGATGGTCTCTTCTCGGCGGAGTCCGGGAAGTGAACACGGTCTTGTGTTATGCTTGAACGTAAGTAGTTTCAGGATCACTTCTTGATCACTTCTAGTTTCTCGACCGTTGCGTTGCTTCTCTTCTCGCTCTTATTTGTGTATTTAGCCACCATATATGCTTAGTGCTTGTTGCAGCTCCACCTCACCACCTTTCCTACCCATAAGCTTAAATAGTCTTGATCTCGCGGGTGTGAAATTGTTGGGTCCTCGTGACTCACAGATACTTCCAAATAGTTGCAGGTGCCGATGATGACAGTGGAGGTGACGCAACCGAGCTCAAGTGGGAGCTCGAAGAAGATCTTGATCGTTGTTTTGTTTCGTTTCCTGTTGATCAGTAGTGGAGCCCAGTTGGGACGATCGGGGATCTAGCATTTGGGCTTGTCTTCCTTTATTTTGGTTCCGTAGTCGGACCTTGATTGTATTCTGGATGATGTATGTTTAACTTGTATTTGTGTGAAGTGGCGATTGTAAGCCAATTTTTTATCCCTTTCTTATTCAGTACATGGGATGTGTAAAGATTACCACTCTTGCGACAAGCCTACCATGCGACTATGCCTCTAAGTCGTGCCCCAACAAATGGGAGATATAGCCGCATTGTGGGTGTTACAAGTGAGGCGAGCCGCCGTGCCGTGCCTGAGCGGCGAGCGGCCTAGCGTGGTTGGGGAAGGAGACGCGATGCAGCCGAGCCCCGAGCAGGCTGGTCAACTGAGGCTGGTGTAGTCGTTCGTGTGAAGATGGGCTTGTGGCCTTCTGCTCGTATGTGGATATGGGCTATTACTAAAAAATTGCATTTGTGCTGGGGGCTGGGAGGGGGGGGGGGGACGGCCACCTCAGAATGCTATATAGCTCCGTCGTTGGTGCACAAGAACAACATTTGGCACAAATATAAAAACACCGCTACTATATATGTAATTTTTAGGATAGTTATGGCAGCATCCGTCAAACAGACTTGCCCTGCATGTCCATTCATGTCGGAATGTGCGGAAGATGTGGTTGTGTGTGGTTCTTCAACTTGGGCATTCTAATCTGTTCATCCCCCCGTAAGAACTCGTCTCAGTCTTGTCGATATAAGTTTGCATGCATCTCCCAGGGTTTGTCGAAAGGAGAAACCTTCACCGGTGGCTTGTGAGCTGGTGCCTTCGTCGGGCGGAGCTTCCTTATATAACCTCATCGCCTCCTCCATGATTTTGGGTTGGTACAAATGCTCAACCCTTCTCTTATGTGAAGGATGAAGAGGGATGGAATCTCGTGGCATCCAGGACGCTCTTTCAATCACTGCGTCCTTCCTGAAGAATAAGAGGGACGTGTATGGATGGAAACCAGCAGCTCCAAGTAGAAGGGTTCCAATGTGATCTGCCTCCATCTCTGCCCTGCATATATAGACAACATTGATCATCAGAATATGATGTACGCGGCGCAGTCATAGAACAACACATGTGTTACCGTGTTAGTTTAGGAAACCAATAATTCTTACTGAAGATTATCCTACTGTAGCAATTAAGCTTAGCTGAAGAGTGAGTTCCATGTTGTCGTGGTTTATATATTTATATAGAAAATTTTGTTAGTAATCCAGGGTCCAATCATTCGACCGAGCTAAGATGTATAATTTCATCCGTACCGAAGTAATTTCTGTGTTTCTTTTAAGGTTACTCGCAAACGGTTATCTCTTGGTGGTCGTGGGGATTAGGTGCTAGCCCACTCCCTGTTTCTGTTCTAATAATAATCAGGTAGGAGCGGTTTCGAATTTCTACAACAAATTGGACGCGGTGGGTGCCCAGGTCCCTCGAGTGGTGGCAATTTGCGTTCCTTTGTGTGTGGGCAATTCTAGTATAATTTTGCAAGAACCTAACCTTTTAATTGCCTATTGTCCTTGTTATTCTTGAAGCCACACCGTGATTTTCAGGGGTATATATGTGCTTATATAGATTATCTACCATGCTTTAGTTCTAGCTGCTGCTGTAAAGTTAAGTTCCAATTTGTGGATAAGGGCACAGCACAACTAATTAATTAAGAGGCGTAGCCTAAAGACTAAATGACTTCTGGGGCATATAATATATACAAGGATAATGTGTACGTGTATGTGTGTGTCTATATATTTATATAATTGCAGTCATACATACCTGTGTGCGAAAGTATAAAACATGAGTGTTGAAGACCACTCGGCGTATCTAATTTCCGAGTAGTGCCTGGCAACGATGTGACCAATCTGACAAAAAAAGGAAAGAAAATTAGGCACCTACATAAATAAAACTCATAAAATATGCACTAGGAATCCACACACATAACAGTCATTAGTATTTATTATATAAGAAGTGTTAAACCTACATACCTCGTGCGCAATACCAAAGGCAATCTCGGCATCCGTAAATTGTTCGAGCAATCCAGTATATACTGCAATCTTGCCACCAGGAGCGCAAGCTGCACCGGGATTGTGGTTTTTGACAAGTATCACCTCCCACTCAAACCCTTCAAGATGACTTGTCTGTGGCTTGGGGCTCTTGGTGCCATCGTGGCTGGTGTTGATAGGGAGGGTACGATAGGTGGCGCGAATAACTTTCTCGGCGATACGACGGACACGAACGCTGTCCGGTGTGAAGCGGGTCGACGATCCGTGATTCGGAAGCCCATATTTTCTTCTGCTTTGTGTAACGGGACTCCCGGAGCTGGCGTTCGGACTGAGGAGACCTGATTACGATGTGCGTGCGGTTCGTGTAAGGCACAACCTCACGCTCGTAGTGGCGCAAGGCGGCCATAGCCTCGGCACCTGAGGCGAGGGCCGCCAGCGCAGCGACCGTACGCGGATTGCGGTACAACTGATTGAAGCAGAGCACCGGGTTTGCACGGGACGCCGCCTGCCTGCTTACAGACATGGAGGAAGAGGCGCGAGTTCCGTAGTAGGCAGTTCATGGTTTCTTTCTTTCTTTGTGTCGGTGCTTCACGGCTTCACAGACGGACGTATGTCGTGTGTGGGCTTATGGACCGTGTGCGTAGGCAGCTGGTAGACTTATGTTTTATTTATATAGATAGAGGGAGCAAGGAAAGATATATACAGTATATAGCTGGGCGCGGTAAGTACAGTATAGACCGACTCGGGCCCTGCCTGCCTGATATGATTCTGCTTTAGACACAAAGTCGGCCGAGTCTAGCATATACGTACGTGTTGGATCCTAATTAACATAATGTATGTATATACGTGTTGGATAGACCGTGTACGTAGAGTATATAAATCCGATCGATCTTTGTGATGGCGGCGTCACTTCGACGAGCGACGAGGACGCTAGGCGGAAGAGCGCCGAAGAGACACGATAACTACACGCCGCCGTCTCGCCGGGGCAGCCACGACGACTGCTCTCCTTCCCGTCATCCATCTTCGACGGCGGTGATATCTCTACCTCATCCATAGGTGGTTTTGGTTACCAATCCTGGAAAAATAACGCCGGGGGATGCGGTTACCACGCTTACTGAAAAATACTGAGTGGTTACCATTCAAAAATTTAAACAAATTACAAAGTCAAATTTATTTGAGCTAGGTGTATATATGTGTTAGCCATTTTAGTCAGCAATTCGCTGGTGTCACAGTGGTCATCTTCCACATGTGATTCAACTCTGACATACAGAATTCGATCCTTGCATGGGCTGTTTTATTTGCACATGTCATTGCTGTGTGGTCTGCATGCTTAGAGCATCTTTAATAGAAGATGTATATGTAAAAATAACAACTTTTTGCATCTCGAATAGTAGATGTAGATGCAAAATGTACTAACTACATTTTGCATCTCCAAGGCCCCAAAACACTGCTCCAACAGATAATATAGATGCAAAAAAAATTAACATCTCTGCCTCCTAGAGATGTATCTTATACCACTTCGCGGTGCAAATTTGTATCTCCAACTCCAGGAGATGTAAAATCTCGTCCGCCTGCCAACCGGCCAACCGCCACTTACCTCCCCTTCCGCGCGACCGGCTGCCGCCGCCCGACTCCGCCGCCGGCCAAATCCACTTCAAATCGACGCCGCCACCCCCCCGCCCGACGTCCGCCGGGCCCGTCACGACTTCGCCGCCCCGTTCCCCGCCGCCTGCCTCGCCGGCGCGCCGCCCGGAGCCACCGATTCAGTTTCGGCCACCACCGAATCGAAGGTTCTCCGGCGGTTGCGGCTGGCCTATAACCTTCCCCTGCGAGGTCTACGATAGGTAGGCTTCATCCAAGCCTAGACCCCTGCCGGAGTTAGTGGAGGAGCGCCACTCCGCCCGCCCGACGGCCGCGACCATCGGCCGTTCGAAGCCGCCCGCCTGTCGCGCGGAGCTCCCGACGACGTGCGACCATCTCTTCTGTTGTGCAGTCGCCGCCGCCCGCCACCGCCATCGGCTGCCCAACACGCAGCCTGTCGAGTTCATCCACCCCGCAAACAAGTGGTTCAACGAAATTCCCGAAGGTACAAAAACTATGAAACTTGAGTTTTTTGTTGGCGATGGAAAGTAGTTTAACGGTGACTTTCCGTATTGTAGATGAGCTCGTGCAACTCCTCTTTCATGGGCAATTCCTTGTCGGACGAGGAATTTGATTTAAATGAAGAAGAGGACATTGCAATGCTAGTGGCAATGCACAAGGGGAAGAAGCGAAAGCACGGTGGTTCCGTCTATGGTCGTGTGTTCATTGGGAGAGAATGGTTGGATGCACACAGGTTGATGCGCAACTACTTTGGTTCACCACCCATTTTTTTGGAGAAGTACTTTCGCCGCCGGTCAGAATGTGTCCAAAGACTTGTTCATCCATATTTGCTTTTTCGTGAAGCAGCATGATCGATCCTTCGAGCAGAGGAGGAATTGTGCAAGGTTGCTTGGACATAGCACCGAACAGAAGGTCACTGCCGCATTGCGCATGATGGCCTACGGTGTTCCTGCAGACTACATTGATGACAACTTGGCGATGGCAGAGAGCACTTCTATCTTTTATGTCAAACAATTTGCAAAGGCTGTTGTACAAGTGTTTGGTGCAGAGTACTTAAGAGCTCCCAATGCTCAGGACACACAAAGGCTGTTGGAGATGAACAAGGCTCATGGTTTTCTAGGTATGCTAGGGTCCATCGATTGCATGCATTGGAAATGGAAAAATTGCCCGAGAGCATGGCATGGACAGTTCAAGGGTCGTGGGAAGGATGCCACAATCATTCTTGAGGCTGTTGCCGATCAAGAAACATGGATTTGGCATCCATATTTTTGGCATGCCTGGATCCTGCAATGACATCAACGTCCTCAACCGGTCACCTCTTTTTGCCAAGTTAGCAAATGGAGAAGCACCATTGATGGCCTTTTAAGCAAATGCCCGCACATATAACTACGGGTACTATCTTGCGGATGGCATGTACCCTAGGTGGAGTACTTTTGTCAAGTCAATTTCAAAACCCCAAGGTAAGAAAGAACTCATCTTTCACAATGCACGAGCAGCGGCTAGGAAAGATGTTGAGAGGGCTTTTGGGATTTTGCAATCCCAATTTGCTATTGTCCCAGGACCATCTAGATTCTAGGACCAAAAAAGTCTTTGGTATATCATGACTGCTTGCGTGATCATGCATAACATGATCATTGAGAATGAGCGTGGACGGGGTTTAGAGACTTTGATTCGCACGATCAACTTCAGAAGGATTTGATGGAGTATTAGAAATATTATGGCGAGAGAGCAGCTTAGTTTCATTTATTTGTTTGTATATTGTGCAAAACTATGTTGTATGTGTGATCCATTTGATGTTGCGGATTTGATGAACAATGTAATAACTTGATATTGTGGACATGTACAATTTTTTATTTCATTACCGGATGTTTTATTTGAATTTGTGTGGCTGTTGAATAGCGGATGTACAGCAGCCGAACAGCAGTCGCGTGTCGGCCATCCGGTTTTGCATCTCCAATTTTAATCACCTATTGAAGTTGCCCATTAATATCATCGTTTTACATCATCTGTTGGAGTTGGGTCTTTTCTGAAGATGTAAAACCCACTTTTTGGTGATGTAAATTATACAACACCTAATTTTACATCTCCGAATTTACATCATCTATTGGAGATGCTCTTAGGACGGCTGCAGAGACCAGAAGACCATCCTTCCCTCCATCTCATATGGTAGTTTCCACTTTAGTTAACTATACATGCCACTCAAATTTTAAAAATTCAAAAAAAATCACGCAACACCCATTTACCGATGAGCATCGAAACACTCGGTAACCACTCAAAATTCTTCCGAGTGGTCAAAACCCTAGTCGACGGTCCACGTCGCGCCAGCCCGCCATGGCCGGCTCGGTGGATGCGCAACACTTCAGCCCGAACGAGGCTGTTAGAATAAGCTGTCGCGTGTTGCTGTTGCTACTGAGATTTTTGCCGCTTCTGCTGAGAGTTTCGCTGGAACCATTATTAAGTTTTGCTGGAACCGGTAAATCATTTTGCTTCAACCGATTACCGGAGGTTTTTGTTGCTTCAGATTTTTTTGGTGGAACCATCATTCGGTTTGCTGGAATGGGCAAATCTTTTTTCTTCAACCTTTTACCAAAGTTTTTTGTAGCTTTTAGATTTATGCTAGAACCACCATTAAGATATGCTGGAACCGCCAAATAATTTTGCTTCATCCAAGTACTGGAGGGTTTTGTTGTCTTAGATTTTTGCTGGAACCACCATGAAGTTCAGCAAATCTTTTTGCTTCTTTCTTTTCAACCATGTATATGAGGTTTTTGTTGCTTTAGATTTATTTTTTTGGCTGGACATGGTGGTGCAAGTAGATAGCGGCGAGCCGGAGACGAGACGCCAGGGATGTCGCAACCATGGTGACCACACGTTAAAACGTGCCTGTTAGAGTTGCAGCCATTCCGACCGGAGGCAGCCAAGGCAAGCGTAGTGGCACGAATGGCTAACGAGCGCAGGTGGCGGGCGTGGTGGCACGTGTGTTCGGCAAGCACGGAAAGCGGAGGACAAGTGCGGGCGGCCAGCGAGAGCGTGTCCAGTCCGGCTTGTGTGTAACTACATTTTCCCTGTGTTTTCAATCCGGTGTTTAACTTTTCGGGACGAAGCAAATTCTTTATCGTGCGGTTGCAAAAGGTTGTATCAGACATACGCCCGGCCAGGATCGGCCGACCGGCATCTATCACTCACCTAGAAATACTCACTGCATGTAGACCGACTAGTATAGGAGTCCTAATCCTACACAGCTAGGCGTAGTTGACCAGAGGGGAGCATGGCCAGAGACGAACGCGGCGGCGGAGCATGCCCATGAGGCACGGCGGAGCGTGCATGCATTGCTTGCAGGAGGAGCAGTAGCACTAGCTAAGGTCGTGCAGGTGGCCAGGGTGCCTAGAAGGCGCGGCGAAGATGTAGAGCGAAAGGTGGCCGGGGAGGAGGGGGCGGTGGGGAAGATACTGGTGCTCACCCACTGGAGGAGCCGCGGCCCGCCCAACTTTTTCGACTTTGTTCACTTATTTTTTACTTCTGGGCCTTGAAACATCGGTCACAGGCTGTTTCCTTCCGCTTGGCTCGCTCAGCTTGCCCAACAATGGGCTTCAAGCTCCGTCATTGTGCTCACCCGAAGCTTGTGGATGCAGTTGGCGATGCTCGCGGCGAACGGAAACACATCATGAAGAAGATCGAGAGGCGACCGGTGCACCAGAGGGGCGAAGGAGAACGACCTAGCCGGCGGTGATCCCGGACGTCCTCGCCCATTCGCCTTGCAGGGTGAATGAGGAAAGCGTGGGAAGGCTCCAGGACACGGCGGCTGGGTTCAGCAATGTCGTGGGCCGTGAAAACGTCGGCGGCGACACAATGTAGGTCAAATATCATTTTTAAGGGGTTGTAGGTCAAATATCTCGCTGCATACTTGCTTGAGCTCATCCCTGTTTTGTTGGGCTGTACACCGCCGTATATGTGATGCGCCTTTTCCTTTTCTGTTAGCTGGGTCTGCTGGTTTTCAGTACAGACCGGCTATTCTGCGGGCTGAAAATTGTAGCTCGGACCGAGTGATTTTTCTACCGGGCCAGGACCGTTCCGTCCAGTCCTTAGTACGCCACACGACAGGCCGAAAGCACGCTCGCCACGTCCGGGCTGAGCTACAAGGTCGATTGATGTCTTCTTGAAGGGAGCTCCAATTTCCCGCGTTGGGCGCCGGCGAACATGCCAGCGCGCACCCACTCCCCACCCACGCGCCCCACATGGCCGGCCCATAAGCAAGGTTGGGTTCCCTTGTTTTTTTATTCCGTGTTTTTTTGTTTTTTTCTGTTTTTTGTTCTTTAAAACAATTTGGAATATCAAAAGAGCTCAAAAATTTTGGAAAAAATGAATTTCCGGAAAATGTTCCAGAAATCATAACATGTTGGTGGTTTTAAATAATGTTCATGATTTTGAAAAACAATGACATGTATTGAAAAAATGTCCACGAATTCAAAAAATATAAATAAATTTCAAAACAAATTTTGTAATTCAAAATTTGATGAACATTTTTTGAACTAGATGAACAAAAACTGTATTCAAGAATATTCGTTTTTGAAAAATGGATGAACCAATTTTGAATTCAATGAACATTTTTTTGAAAATTGATGAACAAATTTTGAATTTGAAGAACATGTTTTGGAAAAAAAGATGAAAAAAATCTATTAGAATGAAAATCTATTTAAAATGATGAACAATGTTTGAATTTGATGAACATTTTTCGAATTCGAGAACATGTTTTTACATTGTTGAACATTTTTTAATTTGATGAACAAACTAATGTTGGCAAAAACAGAGAAAAGAGAGAAAAGTAAAGAAGAAAAGAGAGAAAACAAAAAATAAAAAAGAAAAGAAAAAAACTAGAACAAAAAACAAGAAAAAAACTGGCTCAGGGAAGGTTCTAGAACCATCCAAAACCGGGCGAGAACGTACGAGAAAATACCGGAAAAAATGGGCCCACCCACTGTGCTAACGATTCCCGATGTGGGTGCACTAGGGCGCTAAACAGCGGCCTATGCGCCAAATTTGAGCCGCCCTTCTTGAAGTGGTTGTCGCACTCGCAAAGATTTGCAGCAAGAGGAGATCTGCAATGGTCAGGGCCGGCCCTGTGGGGCGGGGGGGGGGGGGGGGGGGGGGGAGTGGCGCCGCCCCGGGCACCCAAAGTGATAGGGCCCTCGTATGTATCTATACATTTTTCTTTCTTCTTTTGTTTTTTGTTTGGTTATCTTATTTCCTCCCCGCTTTTGTTTTTGTCGTTGTTATACTTTGGTTTTTTTCTCTCTCTCTGTTTTTTTCATTTTTTATCCATACTTATTTTCTTTGTCGTTTTTCTTTGATTTGTTTTCTTTCTCCTTTCCTCCATTTCTCTTTGTCTTCCTCCTCCTTTTTTTCTTTTTTCTTTTGCATTTGTTTCTTCTATTTTACTTTTTGTCTTGTTTATTTTAATTTCTTCAATTTTTTTAATACATGGTCAACATTTTTCCTACACATTTGCAACTTTTTTAATACATGGTCAACACTTTTTGTATACATTTTCAATATTTTTTAAATGCTTTATTAATAGTTTTCAAATAAAAAGATTAACTCTTTTCGCATATATGGTCAGCATTACTTCTATACACATTTAACATTTTTCAAACTCTTGATAAACATTTTTAAAACGCTTGCTCAACATAATTTTCAAATGCTTGATTAATATTTTCGTATACATGATTGCTTTTCTTTATCTATTTAATAAATAATCAACATTTTTAATATATATATATATGGTGTTATTATTCATCATCCAGGGTGCAGAATAGGTTATTCTTCACCCGAGGTAATCTTACGATCATTTCATAATTAAATTACGTTTTGAATTCAAATAGTTACATTCCTATTGATTCACTATGTAAAATTTGACATAAGAAAATAAAAATATAGGTCATAAGACAAGAAGATTTGCAGTTTATGTGTATTTTAGACTATGTTTTTACGTTTGTAATTTTACATAACATAAAATATTTTTTATGGTGATTATATATTTTGTTACAGTCCCTTTTTGCGTCAGAAATAAGACAAAACTTACGGAATGTAAAATTACGGTGCATTGATGGTAAAATAGAGGGGGGGTGAAGAATAACTATTCCTCACACAGGGTGACGAATAGCGCGACCTTATATAACATTTCCCAAATGCTTGATTAACATTTTTAAATACTTTTCAACTTTTTTTAAATGCTTGTTTACTTTTTTATATACATGATCAAAAAATAATTATTTTTTAATAAGTGATCAACATTTTTTGTATATACGTTCAACGTTGGTCAAATGCTTGTTCAACATTTTCCAAATACTTGTACAACATTTTTAGTACTTATTCCATATTTTTAAATACTTGCTCAACATTTTTAAAATACTCATTCAATATTTTCTAATACTTATTCAACATTTTATAAATACTTGTTCAACATTTTTCGAATGTGTTTTGAAGAGTGTTTTTGTAATATTTTTGAATATAAAGAAAAGTACAACAATAAAGCAAAAGGAGAACAATAAACAGAAAGGAAAAAAAGGATGTGGCATGTCGCGCGTGTAGGTCGGCCCATCTCGCTCCCCTTTCAACGAGTCTGAAGGTCGTCTTGCTCAAGGCGAGATATAGGGGTGCCCGTTGATTGGTATATGCAGGGAGCTTTCCGTAGACGGCTACCTGACTGGGCCGGCACATGAAGGAGCTCCCCTGACTTACGGTGCATGTCGTTGGGGCACTAACATGTGGGCCTACCTGTCAGTGGTCGAACGGCACCCTGCATTCCGGTGGGCCAGTTATGGCAGAGGATCCGGATCCGTCGGCACATCAGGCATCATCACGACGAGCAATGCAATCGGAGCGAAAAATTGAAAATCACTAATTAAGGACTACTCCTTTCAAAGATCACTCCCACCTCCTCAAGTTGCGACAAGTGGCGCACTGCATGCACGCTACTTGGCGCGACCTAGGAGTTTTCCCTTTTTTCGTATGTGTATTTATTCAAACCATTTTATCTCTTAAACCGTGCATCTAAATCTCGAATCGTTTTCACCATTGGATTCCTCGCGCCGAGATTTTTAAAACTAGATCCATGTTGATGGATTTTTATGAACTTTTTTTAATAAAACCCGTTTAAAAAACCGGACGAAAAAACCAAACCGGGAGCACGATTTTTTTTCTTTCCGAAGAGGCACGGTTGTGCCTCTCGCGAAAGCACAACTGTCGGGCCCGTGGGACTGGGGATACCCAGGCCCTTCTCCCTGCGGCCCATTGTGTGGCGTCATCAGAAGGCCCGGCGCGGCCCAGCGTCAAGACTTCACGAGCAAGACCCTCGCGTGGGCCCCCGCCTCACGAGGTGAATGGCATCAATGTCTCCTGAGGGCATCACGAGGGGCGTTCTCCTAAGGCTGCCTCCCGAGGCCCCTCGCAGGGCAGATATCTCTAGGCTTGCCACCCTGCCTCGCGCTGCACGTGGGTGTCGCGAGCCATGACGAGTGGAGCTGGAAGGGCGCCAGCAGGCGCAAACCAGGACGATTTCCTCTTTGGTGCAAAGGTTACAAGAACGGCATGCGGGTTCCCAAGGGAATCCTCAAAGGTTGCCATTCCAGTGCTAGAAGACCAAAACCGCGGTCTCGCCAGGACGGAGGTCACTGCCGAGCCCACTAACGCGCCATGCCTAGAAGCTTTGCAGGCGAAGACCACTTTTAGTCAGGATAGGATGTACTCTTGTTCCCTTTCAAAATTGGCTGTTGTGGCATCCCTTCATGCCTAGAGTCTTCAGAGGAAGAGGACCAAGGCCAGTATAAGTATAGGCTACTCTCCACCATAGAGAGGGGTCGAATCCTGGGGATCCCTAGAGCCATATGAGCCTCCGGATCGAGTTCATCCACCCTCTCTTGTACTGGCTCATATTCATCGTCCTCGTGAGGAAATCCATCACAAAACAGGAGTAGGGTCTTAAACCGCAAGGTAGCCCGAACCTGGGTAAATCATCGCGTTCCTCCCTTCTTCCCTCCCGCTCGAGCATGATGGAGCATCATCGTGAGGCAGTGAGCAGCAGTCGTAGCTTAGTGGAACCCTTCACGCACATCCCAATGTTTGAACCTTATCTTGCGTCCCTAGAGCCCCGATTCTGACATTTGGCGCGCCAGGTAGGGTGTGTCGGAGTTCTTCCGCTTCGTTTCGTTCCCGCTCTATCGTCTCCATGGCTGACGCTCGTCGTGTTCGTGCCTAGCGCCGCGCGGCTCGTGTCACCCAGACAGAGCCGGCGGGCCACAGCGGCCGTTGCCTCTCCTTGTCGCTGCGGCCAACGTTGCCATTGATCCGGCCGCTCATGAGCAGCAGGACTCTTCCCTGCCGCACCGCCACACCTTCTCTCTCTCCGGCCATGGCTTCATCTTCTCATGCTTGCCGCGGGCCAATAAACGCGCACGTTGCACTACTCATGGCGCGCGGACTACTACGCTACCACCCCGCCAATGAAGGCTACGACGCCTGGCTTGGCCGCACCACCGAGCTCGTCAACACCGTAGGCGAGGCCCCAACGCCCTCCCACTCGCTCCATCCTCCACCGTCCCGCGTAGGTGACGTGGCGCATGGCGCGCCTCCGCCTCCTCCCCAGTGCGGCGACAATGCCGATCCCGACACGAGGCACAGCCACCAACCCGCCATGTGGAGTGCCGGCGCCGGCTCGGGACGAGGCCAAATGCCAGATTGTGCACCAACCGCCGCACGACACGTGTGTGCTTCCCGCGCCATCGCGCCAGCACCAAGACCGGGTCGTCCAAGAAGTTGCCGTGCACGAGCGTCAGGACCGTGCCGCTCCCGCACGAGGCGCGCCCGTGAGCGCCCCGGCTGCCGCGCTTTCACCCGTGAGTTGTGTCGGCTGGTATGGCCGGTCAAGTTCAAGCTAGAGCTGCCCCGCTGTACGACGGCATCCCCAACCCCATGGAGTTCCTCCAACTCTACGCGCTGAGCATCGAGGCGGCGAACGGCGACGACAAAGTCATGGCAAATTGGTTCCCCGTGGCCCTCAAGGACTGCGCGCGCTCTTGGCTCATGAACCTCCCTGAGGGGTCGATCTCCTCGTGGGATGAGCTCCACGAGCGGTTCATCGTCAACTTCTAAGGCACTCGCAACCACGCCCTCACCATCAACGACCTGCGGCGCATGAAGCAGCGCCCCGGCGAGACCCTCTGCAAGTACATTCAGTGCTTCACCCAAGTCTGCCTCAAGATCCCGATGGCCTCGGACGAAGCCATCATCTCGTCGTTCATCGACGGTGTCACGGACGTCAGGATGAGCGAGAAGCTCGCCATCAATGATGACATGTGCACGGCGCTGGAGTTGTTCTGTTCAACCTAGCTGACAAGTGCGCCGGGGCGGACGAGGGCCGCCTCTCCCTCCTCAGCCACCCGTACGTCGAGCCCGAGGACAAGAAGGCCAAGGCCAAGGAATGAAGTGAAGCGCAAGAGCCCCGCCATGCTGGCAGCGGGGCCAGAGCTGAAGCGCGGTCGCGACCACAATAAGCCCACCAGAGAGAAGTTATGGGATAACTGGAGGACTGAGGTGAAATAAAAATGTGATATTTATCAAGTTAATGGAGTGACCCTTCCCCCCTTATAAATTCCAATTCCAACCCCCCCCCCTCTGAATTTCAAGGTGGTTTCCACTTTGTCCTAATTACCGATCAAAACAGCCCACGTCAGTTCATAAGTCACCAATGGTAAAAATTGTGCGTACTTATAGCATTACTCGAGGTAAAATATAGGTAAGAGCATGTATGTTTGTTTGCAGTTTACCCATGTAAGTCAATTGTTGTAGGTTTAGCATTTTTAGCCTAGAGTAATTCTATACATATGGGGTTATTTCTATGGAGGGAAGTTTACGAAAGTACATGCCATTTGTTCCATTAATCTCCTTGGGTTTCACTATAGGGCACATCTCCTCTTTTTTTCAAGGATAAACCATGAAGAGATGCATGGGTAACGTAAAAGAAGAGCTAATATGGCTGATGCAAAGCCTTTTGGCATACAACGATAAACCAAGAGGTCAGCAACCACACCATTGCGATAACAAATGACACACCCCTCGCCTTTCCGGAACACAAGACATGAATGGGATGATCTTCCTCGAAAATTTCTTCATGCTTCTCATTGTTGTCATTCAGCAAAATATCCACATTATGAAGGAAAAGGTCATCAACCCCATCTTGCAAATCATAGTCACTCTCATAAAAGTCAGAGCCGGTCTCATCCTCTCCCCCTGCTTCCCCTGTCTCACTTGCATTTGCACCATTGATGCAGATGTTCCTTCTCCAAACTAACAAGACATTTACACTTTTGTACGAGTCACAACATTTGGTGGTGGTGGGAATCCATTAAGTATAACATAATCATACAATGTCCTAACTTTATTTTTCTCATGCACCAGGACTTCCAAAGTCTTGACTTCTTTTCTTGCATTTGATCGTTGCAACAATGAATTCATCATTGTCCGCATAGATGAGACCATCCACAATATCCATTCTTGGCAAGCACTAGTACACTTTCATAAATGGATTTGCAAGCCTAGGTAGGCAACTCTACTGTCCCCATTGGCCATGTCTCATCGTGAATAAAGGCAAACACATCATGTGTGCAACCATATATGATCTATTCTCACCCATTCATATGTATATGTCATTGTGCTCAAACTCATTTGAGAACAGAACAACCGAGTTTCTTTTCCAGAAGTCATTGCATAAAGTGTACGGTGCACATAAAAATTAAATCTCATCACCTAAATTGAATGTATGCAATTTATATGTTGAACATGTATTGAAAATAACTACAATAGGACCTAATTTATATGTTGAACACATGCCTTGACATATGCAGTGACCATATTTATAACTGAAAATGTACTAGACATGTGTACTGAACACATACTCTGCACACCTACCGAAGATATTGCTATATCTAGACATATTTCATACTTACGGTGCTAGATACATCTGTTTGAGCGTAAATTAATATGGGTGGGAGGAAATAAATTGCAGCAGTATTAACATGGATAAATGTGTTGCATTCGTTCCTCCCGATAACTACTACAGATCCTCACAAATAACACCTATTTTTGTTTGTAGCATTGATCACCAGTGCCTCTAAAACATAACCATTCATCCTTTTTTTCCTTGTTTTTTTAGCACATGCCTAATTGTTTAATACACATTCTTCATTGTTTATACGTCAGGAATATTTTTTTATACCCATTGAACATTTTTAAAATACAAGATTGACATTTTTTCCAAACATATATTTTGATGCTAATTTATTTATACACATTATACATTTTTTGCATACATATAAACAAATTTATACACTTTTAACATTTTCTAAATACATTATTTACATTTTTTAAAATACATGTTTTGAACCTTTTTTGAGGACGTGTTATTTGTTTCATCAAAGTCACGTTGAACATTCATTTTCATGATAGAAAACATTGTTTTAAACTATGTGAATATATTTTTACATTGTATAATATTTTTTCCAAATGTCAATTTTTTTTAAAGACGTGAACATTTTATAAATGTACGTGCATTTTTTAGAATGTTTGGAAACTTTTTTCTGAACTACAAGAAATATCTTTTACATTTTATAAAAATATAATGTTATGGTATCAAGAGTTTTTTTTAAATTACACAAATATAATTTTATGCTGTTTTATTTTTTATAAAGTTAGGTAAATATAAGCTTTGAATTGTATCTACTATTAAATTTTCTTCAAAAATATGACAAAAAGAAAAACCAAATAAAAATACAAAGGAAATCAATCTAACCTGCAAGAAGCTAATTGGGCTAGCACAACTGGTCGCTCTCTGTAGGCGAGTGCGGTTGATCGAGTTGTGGGTTTGTGCCTATCGAAAGCCTGTCCCGTAGATTCGCCGTTGAATTACACACATACATAGGTGATTCATCTGGTCCATTGATGACGGCGGATCTCGACGGCGTGACGCAGTGGAGACTCAGCGACTGATGAGCGGAGATGGACTCGCGCAGGAGGGTGACACTGTCTGGCGTCGTGGTGGCGTCAGCGGCAGCTAGACCGGACAAGGTTGATGCAGCAGTACAACTCTGAAAATGAATTGGTAGTGGGTGGCTGCGGCGGCCTCATACCCGGCAGGCGTCCTGGTTGAGAAGCACGCCGGAGTGGTAGGTGCCCATACCCGGCAGGCGTCCTGGTTGGGACCTCAAGTCTTAGATGTTAGGTTTGGCTGCGAGGTCTGTTTGGTATTAGGCCCAGACTTTCAGTGCCCCTACATCAACTGGATAGGGATAGCGACAGATGTTGCTTAGTTGGTGGCTTTAGGCTTATTGTTGTATGACTCTGTAAGGTCTTGTGTCAATAATTAATAAAATGGCCGTATGCATCGTCCAGATGCAGAAGCGGGAGGTCGTCCTTCGTTTCTGAAAAAACACGAGCAATAGTCAGCATATTCTCAAAAAAAAAAACATTAGAAAGCATTAGTCGTCTGGTAAAAGGCAACTGATAGCAGAACGCTAGGTTTGCACAAAGAAAAATCAGCCAAAAAGTAGGCATGCAATCAAGATCGAAGAATTTCTTGAGCTTCACACCAACGCCTTTTTAAGTTTTGTCAAAACTTAATGTCTACGTGACTTATACTATAATTTGTACGATATAAATAAGACATGTGTTATCATGAAGGAAAAAGGAGTTTACTGCCACGACAGCCGGCTTTGCTGTTGCACACATACGCACACGTACGTTATCCAGCAGAGAGAGCCTCCATTTGTAGCCAGCAGAGGGACGGATCGATGGTTGCGATGCATGTACAGCCGCACCGCACTTTGCATGGCAACATCGATCTCGCCTTTACATGTGCTACAGCTTTGTTGATGGTGCCAATGGTTCTGTTTGGATTCATAGGTCAGAATTAGTTTGGATTAGTTTGGACTTAACTAACCTAAAAATATTCAAATAAAAGGATTAGTTTGTGTTAGATGCATCTAACCTATCAAAAAAACCAACTCATCCAAAAGATGTTTATTTGGGTTAGTTTTTCTGGGAACCATTAAAAAACACATTTTTCTCTCGCTCTTCCTTCAGCAAATCCCTTCCCACTTCCTCAAGTTCTCGCCCTCTCCCTCCCTCCCTCTCACACCGCCCATGAAGGCGCCTCGCTGTATCCGCGCTCCATCTAACCCTGTCATTTAAACACCTCTTTAGTTAGAATTAATTTAGGATTAGTTTAGAATTAAAATCTAACACTAACCTCTAACTGAGTTAGAGCATCCAAACAGAGCCAATGCCATGCGTTCTCTAGCCAAGATCTCGATTGTATGCCCAAGAAAAGGCATAACTAAAAGTGACGGCTTGGTTGCACTTGCAAGCTGCAAGCCTGGCTACTACTGGTACGTATCTTGTAACAGTAGCTTTTTACAGAACGTACACGTGCCTAGTTAGCTCTACAGGTCTGGATTAAATTTAATTTTTGGAAGAAAACAGTGCAGGATGAAACTGTGTGAAACCTGAAAAAACATGGGGAGCCGGGGGGTACATACGGCATCGTAAAGCATGGTCCAAGTAGGATGGAGAGATAGGGATAGAGAGGTGCGTGTGTACGTGTTGCAGGCACTATGTCCGGTATGAACAAGCAGTTTGAGTTTTTCCTAGCATGCATTTCTCCTGGTTTCACACGGGAGGGAGGGAGCAGAGTGTGAAGGCGGCACTACTTGCAAACACTTTCGTATGATATGATCGATAGTGCCTTTGCCTCGTGGTCGAGAGCTGTGCATGCCGCTTCTCGCCGGGCACGACCACCACGCGTTACGGGCCGCACACAAGAGAGTCAAGAGTGCCAAGATGAATACTCCATCATTGTTGACGTGGACATGTGTCTAGTGGACACATCGATGGAGCAGTTCCTTCTCCACGTATTTCTTTCACTTGCCCGTTGCCGTAGGTAGTTGAAAAGGCCTAGGATCTACGACGCCCGACCTCAAACCGCCCGCAACCGTTAGGATTTTACAGTCCGGATGTTTTTTGCTATCAAACGTGGATCTGTATCGGTCCGCTGACCGGTTCATACGTGATTATTTTCCCTAAATCGAAAACAAACTGTGGAGGCTTTGCGGGCGTCCAAACCATTGTCACGCCCGTTTCTGATCGCTCTGACCCACCTAAAAACCTTCCCCGCCTCTCCCGCGCTTTCAATTCAATGCTTGCACTGCTTGCCGGGGCGCGTTCATGCGGCCCAGAGCATGCACCTGCCGGCATTGATGTCAAGCGACCAGATCGGACGGGAGGGTGGCGCTAACGGACGCAACCCCCCGAGTGTCGCCGCTTCAATGCAGACACCGTGTCACAAGAAACCAACTCCTGTCGCCGCATTGAAGCAAGCTGACCGGCCCTTCGCATTGTCTAGTCGCAACTATTTAAGCCGTGTGCCTACGATGCACACATCCACACTGCATCGTCTCTTAGCCCCTCGTCCTCGTCCCGCTTCTTCATCTCCAGCGATGCCGAAGTTTTGGTTCTCCGCGCCGGTAGGCGAAGGCGGCGGAAATTCTTTGTCGGGCGGATCATGGGGCTGCCGCCCTCGCCCGTTGGGCCCCTCAGCATCCACGGGGACGACTCCTCCGACAAGAAGATCGTCATCTCCTACGGCGACGAGGAGGATCAGGTGCTGCCGCAGGAACACCAGCCGCAGCAGACCGCACCTTCTCGCGGTGGCGGCTCTGACAGACGAGGAATTCGTCTGATAGATGGAGCTCATGATGGAGCGATCACTCCGTCAGATGGGCCCGGCGCCACTCTCGCCTCCGTCCATTATATTATGCCACATATTAAAAAAATTGACTACACAATAATTAAATACAATATATAATATTTATTTTCAGTTTTAGATTATTAATCTAGCTATGCAAGTTTCATACAATCAAGTCACTGAAATACATTGCAATCGATTCCGGGAGCAACGCGTGGGGGTTTTCTCTATATAATCAACAAAAGTGTCAAGACACACACATACACACGAGCAACGAGCAGCATCAGACGTCTGGCCGGACGGGACCAGAAAGCAGCGGGCTCATCAACCCCGGCCGACCATGCACCAGCGGCTGCTCCGGCAATGCCGTCAGTGCCCACATCACATTGGCTGTGTGGGACACCTCGTGGGATCGATCCGGTGACTGTAGCGCCGTCGCTGCCACCAGTTAAACAAACCAGACCAGATCTGCTCTGGTGTCCCCATGCCCAAATGCATGCTCCACATACTAGCAAACATCTCACACCTGCGACTACTCAAGCAGCCACAGTTTCTCTTGTCGCTGCACACCTTCGGTTATTATTAGGCGAAAAACTTTGCAGTTTGCGCTATAATGAACTGTTCTTCTCTACAGTCTGAAAAGATCAACTCAGATTTGGTAGTATCTTCAGACTTCAGTGTCAGAGAGAGAGAGAGAGGGCAGGTAAACAGTGCCTGGATCTGAATGATTGTTCAGGATGGCATCCAAGGAGAAGACAGCAAGTAACACAAAAGCAAAAGGTTGAGAGCAATCGATTTCATTCCAATCCTGATGCACCATGAAACCATACATTCATTCCTCATAATCGTAGAATGTTGCACCCAAGGCCAGCAAAGGTTAGATAGATCTACAACTGCTACTACAAAACTACAAAAGCAACTCCTAATTCAATTCAATTAGCATCAACAACAGCATCAGACATCTCTCGCCTTGCACACACACACGAGCAGAGCAACCCAAGCCAAGCACCCACTCAAGAATCCTTCCTACATGAGCAAGCCAAGCCAAGCACCCACCAAAGAATCTCCCCAGTCCAGATGCCACAACCAATCGTCAGGAACTGTACAGAGACCACAGACGGCTGGCTGGATCGCCTAGTCGAAGCTCGAGGACCGGCTCCAGTACCCGCCGTCCGCCGAGGTGTCGGCGGTCCGCTCCGTGCTGCACCGCGACAGCGTGTCCTCCTCCTCATCCACGCCCAGCAGCGCCAGGTTCAGATGGGACTGCATGTTTGAGCGCGGGGTCATCGCCTCCTCGTCCGACACGTCCGAGCCTGCGCACATCTGCGACCTCGCCCATTGGACTGTCTCATCGTCCCCCTCCAGCAGCTTCAGCACCTGGGTTCGCGTGGACAAAGTTTAGCCAAGTCAGATATCTGGGGCAGCATGGTTTTCATGAGATATTGGTAGTGTTTTATATGCGTTCTTACTAGCGGCATTTCAGGTCTGGAATCAGAAGACGTCCTCGTGCACAGCGAGGCGGCGAGCGTCATCCTCTCCATCTCGTCACAGTCATAGTCGTTGCCCAGAGCCGAATCCACCAGCTGCTTGATCTCCCCACTTGAAAGTAGTGGCCTTGCCTGAAATGAAAGCAAGTGCGAAAAATTAGGAAAAGGGAAAGCAGATCTCACTTGTGCACCGCAAGAGTGAGTATGAAGTCAACAAAGAGAAACAGAGCAAGTGCAGCAACAGCCTAGTGCCATTTTTATATATGTATGTGCAGCTACTATCTTGTTCTCAGAGCATGTTACTGTTCCGATGAACCAGCTAGGCGTATAAATCGAGTGAGGGGGTACTCTACTCACCCATCCAACCAGGCTTTCCTGGCCCTTCGCACATCCTGTTATAATGGGTTTTCTCCCTGAAATTATCTCCAGCAGCACAACCCCAAATGCATACACATCGATTTTCTTGTTCACCTTCCCGTGCGAAAAATATTCAGGTGCCATGTACCTGTCGCAGCAGTGATTTGTTTAGACACTTCACATTTCATAAAACATAAAAGTGGCAACAAACATATATAGCTCAGAGATGATACTCACCCAAAAGTTCCTGTGATGTCAGTGCATGTTAGGTGAGGGGTTGAAGCTGAAACTTTCTTTGCCAACCCAAAATCACACAGCTGAAATTTTAAAAACAGAGACGATGTCACGACCAGAGCAGAATTTGACAAGTTACAGGCTAACCACAATTCATCCATCACTGCTTACGCATTAAGGCACTTGCATATATAATATATATTTTAAAAGTAGTTACTGCAGAAAAGAGAAAAGCAGAGTATTTTCTCTTGGTACTTGCAAACAGATCTCTGAATATTTATACCTGGGCCTCAAAATCCTCTGAGAGGAGGATGTTTGCAGATTTAACATCTCCGTGAATCACAGACTCGGTGACACCACCATGATGCAAAAATTCAAGCGCCTTTGCAATGTGAATTGCTATCTTATTTCTCTTTTCCCAGCTAAGGCTATGCTCACACTTGCCTGAAGAACAGTTACAGAATATTAGTCCACTTAAAAAGAGGGTTGGGGATGGGATAGGTCGCGTATTTCATCATGATGCTTACCATGAAGCGCTTTGTCTAAGCTTCCCTGGTGCATGTAATCGTACACCAACACAAGGAAGTAGTTATCAAAGCTGAATCCCCTTAGTGAGACAATATTCTCATTTTGCAAGCTGGTTACAGTCTCAATTTCCGTAATAAACTCCTGAAGTGCATCAACTGAAGGTTTCAGAATCTTTGCAGCATACAAGGTGCCATCATTTAATTGTGCCTTGTAAACGTGGCTAGTTCCTCCCTTCCCAATCAACATATCTGCAAAAGAAGATTAGCTTTTAGTTTCGCAGAAAACATATCTGTATTAGTGAAAGAAAATCGGGTTCCAGTTTTGCTAAAACAAACGTATATAATAGAGCAATGTAGATGCCAAATAGAATTACCTGGTGAGAAGTTTGATGTAGCAAGTTTCAGCTCCTCATAACTAAACAGCCTACATACTGAAGAATACTCTTCTTGAAGAGATCCCAGTTCACTGGGAGGCCATGCCACATCATACAAAGAGAAAGAAAATATAGATTCTGGCTCAGCAGTGGAAGTGGAATCACATTCTGAATCACCACGCAACCTCGGACTTGTATCAGATTTCAAGGATTTGTTGTCCGGGTGCACAGAACTGTAACGGCTTGGGAGCCTCATCGCCCATTGAACCATGGACACTTTGGCCCACTCAAAAGATGAGGTTCTTTCATGGTGGAAGATTCTCCTTCGCAGGCGGCAGCGGTCAGACCTTCCTTCGATCAGCCTTCTCAGAGACATTGGAGAACTAGTAGGGGTTTCCTTTTGCAAATCCTCAGGTTCTGTAGATACTGCGGAAGAAGAACGTTCGGTGGCACCCATGGAAACCGAGCCATCTCTCTTATCAGCAGATGTTTCAAAGCTCAATGGAATATCACTGGAGAAACTACTGCTCCGCCTGATGGCCCTAAACACACTTCTTACACCAACAGAGCGCTTGGATCCCCCAGAACTCCCACCTGAATGTCCACCATTCTTTGACAGCCGGCAGAACAGATCCCCATCATCTTTGTGGCCTGAACTCGAACGCTTAGAATCATTGCTGCTCCTGCCTGAATTTCCATTCCTCGGGGGCAATAAGCAAAACAGATCGCCATCCCCTTCGGCTGGTGGCTCAGTCGAGTCAATTTCTTGCCGACTCGAAGTACTTGCAACTGAATGGTCACTCCTTTCCGGCAACACACAGTACAGCACACTGGCACCCTCGCCTGGTAGATCGGCGACCACATCTTTCTGGTCCATTGTTGACTCTTTGTTCCTGTCAGAAGGATCTGCTTCAGTCTGAACCTGTTCCGCCGTGGACATCTCAGCAGGTTTCACACTCGATGGCTGATGTTCTTCCTCTGGCTGACTGCCCTTTGCACCAACATCATGCTGTTCTTCGTCGGCGGCGTCGCCATCTTTGCTCGGTTCATCACAAGGCAACTCGCTCTCTTCTTTACCCTGCTGACTGGCACCGAACGGCAGCACACAGTACATCTCATCATCACCACAGCCAGGAACATCCGCCGACACCTTGCCGGAGTGAGCATTCGATTCTCTACGGTAGACGATCTTGCCGCCATTGACGGCGAGCACCGCGCACTTTGCCGGCAGCTTCTTCGCGCAGTACTTGGCAACCGACAGCGAGGACCTGGCAAATGAATCCGAAGCAAAAGTTCAACGACAGTGGGTGGTAATGATTGGGTGGAAAAAGTTGAGGAACTCGATAGTGGCAAGCACCGAGGATCCAATGCTTCCGTGATGGTGGGGGACTTACCCGATGGTGCGCTTCCTCTTGGTGATGCCCAGGACAAGCTTGGAGGCCCCGAACAGGGTGGCCTCGCGAACCAGCGCCTTGCGGACCGACGAGCCCTTGCAAATCTTCACCTTCAGATTGATCTGTTCATCACATCGCACAAGGGGAAGTTCGTTACCACGCTGAAGTTGAGCAACTGGTACTAGATGGCAAATTCACCAGCAGATCAGTGTGGTAACCGCTTTAGAACGGAACAGGGGCAAAAATTCTCCAGCAGTTTGCTATGGGGGGACAAATCGGCAGGATTTTTATTTTTACAGAAGGAAATCCATGAGAATGAGGAGTAAAAAAAAGAATCTTTGCAGCATGGGTCAAGACGATCTGATTAGAATACACCGCGATTACGCACGCTGGATGGATGCTACTGCTAGTCGATAATAGATCCAAAAATGGTGGAGGAAGAACAGCCCCCGGAAATCCAACTTGGCATGGAGAGGAGATTTCTGTGGAGAATCTATTGTTGAAGCCAAGAAATCAGCCGAGAAGATAGCATTTTGGGTGGCACAGCACCCGGAAGAATCGCCGAAGAAGAAAAGTTGTTAAAATCCAAACCTCCGAGCCGCGCCCACAGGAAATTATACTACTGCTCCAAGAGATGGAGCAATTAATGGCGGGCGAAGAATAAAGGGGGAAGGCCGGAAGGGGGTTCACATGCTTGGTTGCTGGCCAATGGCGACCAACTCCCATCCATCCAACTCCTTTTACAGCGCACGCGGCAAGCAACGGTTGAAAAGGGAGGGGGCTGACCCGCTTGAGATTGCAGAATCCCTCGTAGACGGCGAGCATGCCGTCGAAGTCCACGGCGGCGGCGGCCTCGGCCGCGGAGGCGAGCACGACGTGGACGGCCACGACCCGGTCCCCGGCGGCGACGGCATTGACGAAGGCCCACGTGAGCAGCGCCCGGCTCTCGGCGTCCGCCCGCACGCCCACCACCACCGTGCCCCCCTCGCCGGCGCCGGAGGGGCGCGCCGCCTCCTCCTCCTCCTCCCCCGGCCCGCCGGCGCTCAAGTCCATGGCCTCCTCCTCCGCCGCCGCCCTCTGCTGCTGCTGCTGCTCCTTGGTGGACACCTTCATGTCGAGCGTAGCGTGGCCTATCCGGTCAGGCGCACGCCTCCATGGATGCCCGAGCCGTCGCCGCCTGCCGCCTCGGTCGCCGGGGAGGCTCTGTGCGTGCCGTTGGCAGGTTCCTCCCTCCCTCTCCTTCTCGGCAACCGTCTCCTCCCTCTCGCTGTGGCCTCGCTTGCCGTGCCTCTTTGTTCCGTTGCTCGGTGGCCACTGCGGTGCGGCCCTTGTCTCTCTCTCTCTCCGAAACTGCTTCACAGACGACTCTTCTCGCACGACCTCCGAACGATGCTGCCTCCCCAACTGCGCTCCTGCATGCACTCTTGCTGCTTGCGCTGCCACGTACGAATCGTGCGGGCATCGGCCGCGCATTCGTCGTGTGTATAGCAGCGCTGCTCTCTCTCTCTCTCCTCCGGGGGCGGGGGCGGGGGCGGGCGGTCGTGTTGGTTCGTGCAAGCTCTCGTCTCGTGGCGTGGGCGTGGCCGTGTGGGTTGGTTTGGTTTGGGCTCTGCTTTCTGGTTTCTCTCTCCCACCCCACCATTTGTTTAGTACTAGCCGTCTGGCAACTGCCGCTCTTTTTATTTCCCTTTTCTTGCCGAATATACCCATTTTTCCTTCACTGCTTTTCTTTTCTTTTTTAGATCAAGTGCCGCTTTTCTTTCGAGGCACATAAATCTTTCTTTAGGGACCAGAATGTCGATTTTCTTGGATAGTCTTTTTGCCGACTGATTTTTATTCACACTACTTTCTGCAGATATATGGGGTACCTAGAACTCATTTAGATGAGATATAATTTGGTCTCATTCACTTTGAAAACAAGAACGGATACAACCCACATCAACACACACGCATTTTATAGCAATACATCCAATGGCTATAAAAGGTGAATGAGACCAAATTATATCTCGTCTAGATGAGTTCTAGCAAAATTGTAAGGTAAATGTGCGGACCCTCTCCTTTTGGCCAACCGCTTTTTTACTCGCATCGCACAGGTAAAAAAGAGATGCTTCATGCCGGTCTGTACAGCATAGGTACGCCGGAATAACTTTGTTCGCTGTCAACTTTTTTGCTTCGCTTTGCGCGTGTGTATTTGTAGGGTGCCTCTTGGGCTGTAGTCTGTATAGAACAAGGCTGTACTAGCAATAGCATGCATCGCTGGCAAATAGTGGCACGTGATTAGGATTATCATTTTTACCAAAGCGGAAAAGCCCGCGCTTTTGATTTGGTCATCATCATCTGTGACCGGCTGCGGAGTAGTATACTACGTACAGTAGGCTGTCTTGTGCTGTGGCCTCCATTATTACTGCCCCTCTTCTTTTTCCCTTCGAGGAGGCCACCTTACTGCGGCTGCTCCGTAGAGTGAATCAAGACTTGGCCAGCTCATTGATTACATCGCTGTCTGAAAAATCTCAGAGAAGCCATCGGCACATTCACGCCACGCATGCGTGTGTGGATAAACAATATTACAAGGGATTTCCTTCTCGGCTTTTTTTGTTGTGGTTTATGTATTCATTTTTTCCTGGATCAAGTTGCCCATGATGCATGCGCTGCCTGATTCGGCAGCCGGCAATAATAATAACTCCAGTGCCAAACAGTGTGGACGAGCACACCAAACTAAGCTCTGCCAGTTGCCATTACTCCACCCGGCGCATAGGTCAGATCAGATGCAGATTCATTCCGGGAGATTAACAACACTTTTTAGGCTAGTCATAGTGGTAGTAACATAGTGGTAGTAACTTAGGTACTAACATAGCGCACCTCGAGAATCTTTTACTTATATGGCAAGTAGTTAATGAGAAGTAGTAACATAATCTCTCCATTCCATAATGTAGTGCTTCTCTATCCTCGTGCTTCAACTTTGACCGTAAATTTAACTATCAAGACCGATTGCAGCGGGAGCAAAAATTATATCAGGGAATTCATATCCGAAAGAAGTTTTTAATTATATATTTTTTCTCCCGCCGCAGTTGGTCTCGTTGGTTAAATTTATGGTTAAAGTTGAACCTCGGAAAACGCGGACGCACTATATTTTAAAATAAAGGGAGTATTAAATAAGACCATATATGACACTAGTACTATGTTACTTTGCACTATAAAGGTAGTAACTTAGACTAGCGTCATGCATATGACACTAGTCTAAGTTACTCCCCGCTATGACCAGCCTTAGCAGGCCAGATCCGGAGAGGCTCTCTCAATGATGCCTACAGTAACCGAAGGGGTTGAGAATTCAGAGGGAGGAATTCCCTAAAAAGGGTAAAAATCATAGGGGAAAAAGCGGTCGTATCTGGTCTTCGCCGGGTCGTTAGCTTGTGTTTATTACTCTGCTCCATTAATTTAATGGATGTTGTGGTGTGGTGTCTGTTCTGCTGGGAACTCTACTGGGCGCCAAGGTCACGCCGTCACACTCCCTGCCCCCTGCTGCCCGCCTAGCTAGCCACCCGTTCACCTCCTGCACGCAAATGCACCGCACCGCAACCGCTTTCTTTTCATTTCTTTTACGATGGAAAACACAGCAATCTTGGCAATTTTCTTACTATTTAAATCTTATACTTTATTTTCCATTTCGTAGTCTAAGTTGCTTGGTCCTCCCATGTCCAAACTGGGGCAATAAAACCATCTAGAAGCTGCAAGTTCAGGCTCAAAAATAGTCCTGCGACAAAACTTATAATTACAAGGAGAAAAGGCTCAAAATAGTCCTGCGACAAAACTTATAATTACAAGGAGAAAAGGCAAATAATTAGGGAGAAGCCTTGCCTAGCTTCCAACCCATTTGGTAGCAAAAATTATTGACCAAACCAGTCAAACAGATTCTTCAACACATGAACCGGGCCGATGGGGATTATCTATTCATCAAATGTACTTAATTTAATTGCTCGTATTTTGGCCTTTTCTACGCTCATGACCTTGCCTTCGCGGCAAAGGCAAATTCGCTTGGTATTTTATTGTTAAGAAATTAACATATTATACACAAAGAAAAACAATACTGCCTTCTAGTACTAGCTAGAGATGGCGACCTTTTTAACTGTATCACTTGCGTGGCCTTACATATTGAAGTTGGAATCAATCAACATCGTGTACTCTCACACACACAGCCATAGAGCAAGAACATCTTTAACAGACCCCGTAAAATGCCGTGCCCGTAAAATAACCGTCAGAATATGGGTCGGCGCGAAAAATCCTGCCCGAACAAACCCCACAAACATGTCCGACCCATAAAAGTTTTTGCGGGGCGAGACATAATTCCCGTCCCAACCCGCGAAAACGCCCCCCCCCCCCCCCGGCCCGTCGGCGCTCTGTATATAGTAGGAGCGGTTGGTGGGAAGGACATTTCAGCCCGCGCTTTTCCCCACCAACCACCGCCCCTCTCCCCCTCGCCCCACTACCGCCCATGATTTCGGCGAAAGTAGCCGGCGGGATCACGCCGAAAGGCCGTCACACGCCCGAGGTTCGCTCCACCACTCCCTCCTGCATCAGCGGGCCGGAAAGTAGCAGACCTGCGGCCGTTCGACGCGAGCGGATGGATTTGGCTTTTTCGGCCCCGGGGGGCTGCGCCAAGCGATGGAATGGTTGGGGAGAACCCCGTGCAGCACCGGCAAAAGCCCCATCGCCGCATGCAGGTACGGGTTCGTCCTGTAGCCGCTGCCGACGGTTTGCCGGTAGGGATTCGACCGTCCGTCCGCCGGGCTTGGCGCTCGCGCAGCGGCTCTGCGGCTCGCCGATGCCGCTCATACAGTGTGACGACTGCACGTGAATAGTGCTGCGGCTAACTTCGGGCACGCCGAAGCACCCCGGATGGGTGTTCTTCAAATGCGAAAATGATGGGGTATGTATTGTTTTCATTCGGCTTTGTCACGGTATTCTTCGGTTCAACTGCGATAGCTCATTTGAACATTGTCATGTGTGTAGGAAGATGGACGATCATTTTGGTTTTGGGAAGGAGAATACATTGATTTATTGATAGAAAGTAATTTAATAGATGTTCGTGCACTAATGATCCACAAGTGTAGGGGATCTATCGTAGTCCTTTCGATAAGTAAGAGTGTTGAACCCAACGAGGAGCAGAAGGAAATGATAAGCAATTTTCAGTAAGATATTCTCTGCAAGCACTGAAATTATCGGTAACAGATAGTTTTGTGATAAGGTAATTTGTAACGGGTAACAAGTAATAAAAGTAAATAAGGTGCAGCAAGATGGTCCAATCTTTTTTGTAGCAAAGGACAAGCCTGGACAAACTCTTATATAAAGGAAAGCGCTCCCCAGGACACATGGGGATTATCGTCAAGCTAGTTTTCATCACGTTCATATGATTCGCGTTCGGTACTTTGATAATTTGATATGTGGGTGGACCGGTGCTTGGGTACTGTCCTTCCTTGGACAAGCATCCCGCTTATGATTAACCCCTATTGCAAGCATCCGCAACTACAACGGAAGTATTAAGGTAAACCTAACCAAAGAATGAAACATATGGATCCAAATCAGCCCCTTACGAAGCAACTCATAAACTAGGGTTTAAACTTCTGTCACTCTAGCAACCCATCATCTACTTATTACTTCCCAATGCCTTCCTCTAGGCCCAGACAATGGTGAAGTGTCATGTAGTCAACGTTCATATGACACCACTAGAGGAAAGACAACATACATCTCATTAAAGTATCGAACGAATACCAAATTCACATGACTACTTATAGCAAGACTTTTCCCATGTCCTCAGAAACAAATGTAACTACTCACAAATCATATTCATGTTCATAATCAGAGGGGTATTAATATGCATAATGGATCTGAACATATGATCTTCCACCAAGTAAACCAACTAGCATCAACTACAAGGAGTAATCAACACTACTAGCAACCCATAGGTACCAATCTGAGGCTTTGGGACAAAAATTGGATACAAGAGATGAACTAGGGTTTGGGATGAGATGGTGCTGGTGAAGATGTTGATGGAGATTGACCCCCTCCCGATGAGAGGGTTGTTGGTGATGACGATGGTGATGATTTCCCCCTCCCGGAGGGAAGTTTCCGTGGCAGAACAGCTCCGCCAGAGTTCTAGATTGGTTCCGCCAATGTTCCGCCTCATGGCGGCGGAGTTTCGTCCCGTGAGCTAGCTTATGATGTTTTTTTTCCTCCACGAAAGACTCCATATAGCCAAAGATGGGCATCAGAGGGCTGACAGGAGGCCCACGAGGCAGGGGGCGTGCCCAGGGGGTAGGGCGCGCCCCCACCCTCGTGGATGGTGGGTGGCCCCCCTCTGGTACTTCTTTCGCCCAATATTTTTTATATATTCTGAAACATGCTCTCGTGAAGTTTTAGGACTTTTGAAGTTGTGCAGAATAGGTCTCTAATATTTGCTCCTTTTCCAGCCCAGAATTCGAGCTGCCGTCATTCCCCCTCTTCATGTAAACCTTGTAAAATAAGAGAGAATAGGCATAAGTATTGTGGCATAATGTGTAATAACAGCCCATAATGCAATAAATATCGATATAAATGCATGATGCAAAATGGACGTATCAACTCCCCCAAGCTTAGACCTCGCTTGTCCTCAAGCGAAAGCCGATATTGAAATATGTCCACATGTTTAGAGATAGAGGTGTCGATAAAAATAAAATACGGACATGAGGGCATCATGATCATTCTCAGAACAACAACATATACATATATTGTCATATGATCTCTTATGCTAAAGTTATAATTCAATCACAATTTTAAGTATGAATCAAAAACTTCATTGAGAACCAACAAACTATAACCCCAGTCATTGAGGCAATTGCAATTTACCATAACATCAGAAAGAGTCAATAAGAGCTTTTCAGCAAGTCCACATACTCAACCATCATTTAGTCTTTCACAATTGCTAACACTCACGCGATATTTATGCTTATGAAGTTTTAATCGGACACAGAGAAAGATAGGGGCTTATAGTTTTGCATCCCAACCTTTTACCTCAAGGGTAATGTCAACAATAATAGTTCATGAAAACTCACATCCAATTAGCCATATATATTAGGATCTTTCCAACACATTGTGCTTGCCAAAGGATAAAATGTAAAAAGGAAAGGTGAAGATCACCATGACTCTTGCATGAAGTATAAGACAAGAATAAAAGATAGGCCCTTCGTAGAGGGAAGCAGAGGTTGTCATGTGCTTTTATGGTTGGATGCACGAAATCTTAATGCAAAAGAACGTCACTTTATATTGCCACTTGTGATATGGACCTTTATTATGCAGTCCGTCGCTTTTATTTCTTCCACATCACAAGATCGTATAAAGCTTATTTTCTCCGCACTAATAAATCATACATATTTAGAGAGCAATTTTTATTGCTTGCAACTATGACAACTTACTTGAAGGATCTTACTCAATCCATAGGTAGATATGGTGGACTCTCATGGTAAAACAGGGTTTAAGGATATTTGGAAGCACAAGTAGTATCTCTACTTGGTGCAAAGAATTTGGCTAGCATGAGAGGGAAAGGCAAGATCAACATGTTGGATGATCCATGACAATATAATTTATCTCAGATGTAAGAAAACATAACCCATTACACTGTCTTCCTTGTCCAACGTCAACTCTTTAGCATGTCATATTTTAATGAGTGATCACAGTCATAAAAGATGTCCAAGATAGTATATTTATATGTGAAAACCTCTCTTTCCTTATTACTTCCTATTAATTACAACGATGACCAAAACTATGTTTGTCAACTCTCAACAACTTTTATTCATCATACTCTTTATATGTGAAGTCATTACTCTCCATAAGATCCATATGATCTCTTTATTTATTTTTATTCTTTCTCTTTTATTTTATTCCCTCGTGATCATAGCAAGATAATCAAGCCCTTGACTCAACACGGATCTTTATTATAGATAGCTCACAGACTCGATTACATAGAAGGATCATAAAGCAAAACTCAAAACTAGATCATACTAAAACTTTATTCTACTAGATCAAGATATTACCAAAAGGATCGAACTAAGAAAAAGGGTAAAGATAAAAGTGATGGTGATACGATACCGGGGCACTCCCCCAAGCTTGGCAGTTGCCAAGGGGAGTGCCCATACCAGCTACTCAGCTCTTCTTTGTTGGTGAAGAAGGTGTTGGTGATGATGGATAGTCACACATCGAGCGTAGGAGATCCTCCAATTTGCAGATAATGCCCTTGAGTGTGATGATCTGCTCCTTCAACAAAATATTTTCACTTGTGAGATACTTGTTTTAAATGCGAGCTAACTCAATCATCTTGAAAGCTTCAATCTCTATTGGGGTAAAGAGATTGTGATGAGGTTGAAGGATGTCTTCTTCTACTACTGTCGAAACTTGATCCCCCACGGCCTTCTTGATCCCATCATCCTTGTTGATCTCTTCGGGCTCTTCTCTCTTCAGCTCTATCTTCATTAGCCAAGCATCGTTGCCCTCATTGTTGGAAGAGGAAGGACAAGACATGATGGCTAGCCTTGACAACCCTGACAGAAAACAGCTCGAAACAAAAACAGAGGATGTTTGCGTGATACGGTGGTCAAAACCTTCAGGAGATTATATAATGAATTTTTTACCGACAAAAAGAAGTATCGTGCAAGAAAACAGAGTCCGGAGGGCACACGAGGTGCCCACGAGGCAGGGGCGCGCCCAGGGGGGTAGGGCGCGCCCTCCACCCTCGTGGAAGCCTCGTGTCCTTCCGGACTGCTTCTTATTTTCCTATTTTCTTAAATATTCCAAAACGGAGAAAAATTGCCATTATAACTGTTTTGGAGTCGGTTTACTTACCATACCACGTACCTATTCCTTTTCGGAGTCTGAAACGTTCTGGAAAGTGTCCCTTGTGTATTCCTCCGGGGTTACGGTTTCAATAACATTAGTTTCAACATTTATGGGATTACCTGAGATATAATGTTTGATTCTTTGACCGTTCACCACCCTCGGATTTGTGCCTTCGAAGTTGTTGATTTTCATGGCACCGGAACGATAGACCTCCTCGATGACGTAAGGACCTTCCCATTTAGAGAGGAGTTTTCCTGCAATAAATCTTAAACGAGAGTTGTATAACAGTACATAATCACCAACATTAAACTCGTGTTTTTGTATCCTTTTGTCATGCCATCTTTTAACTTTTTCTTTAAATAGTTTGGCATTCTCATAGGCCTGTATTCCCCATTCATCAAGCGAGCTATTATCAAAAAGCCTCTTCTCACCGGCAAGTTTGAAATCATAGTTGAGCTCTTTAATGGCCCAATATGCCTTATGTTCTAGTTCGAGAGGTAAGTGATGATACGTCTCCGTCGTATCCACTTTTCCAAACACTTTTGCCCTTGTTTTGGACTCTAACTTGTATGATTTTAATGGAACTAACCTGGACTGACACTGTTTTCAGCAGAATTGCCATGATGTTGTTTTATGTGCAGAAAACAAAAGTTCTCGGAATGACCTGAAACTCCGCGGAATATCTTACAATAAATAATAAAAAATCCTCGCCAATGATGAAGATCAGGGGGGCCACACCCTTCTCACGAGGGTGGGGGCGCCCCCCCTAGGGCGCGCCCCCCTACCTCGTGGGCCCCCTGGAGACCCCCCGACACCAACTCCAACTCTATATAACTGCTTTCGGGGAGAAAAAAATAGGAGAGAATACATCATCGCGTTTTACGATACGGAGCCACCGCCAAGCCCTAAAACCTCTCGGGAGGGCTGATCTGCAGTCTGTTCGGGGTTCGGAAAGGGGGATTCGTCGCCGTCGTCATCATCAACCATCCTCCATCACCAATTTCATGATGGTCACCGCCGTGCGTGAGTGATTCCATCGTAGGCTTGCTGGACGATGATGGGTTGGATGAGATTCACCATGTAATCGAGTTAGTTTTGTTAGGGTTTGATCCCTAGTATCCACTGTGTTCTGAGATTGATGTTGCTATGACTTTGCTATGCTTAATGCTTGTCACTAGGGCCCGAGTGCCATGATTTCAGATCTGAACCTATTATGTTTTCATCAATATATGAGAGTTCTAGATCCTATCTTGCAAGTCTATAGTCACCTATTATGTGTTATGATCCGTTAACCCCGAAGTGACAATAATCGGGATACTTACCAGTGATGATCGTAGTTTGAGGAGTTCATGTATTCATCATGTGCTAATTCTTTGTTCTGGTTCTCTATTAAAAGGAGGCCTTAAGATCTCTTAGTTTCCATTAGGACCCCACTGCCACGGGAGGGTAGGACAAAAGATGTCATGCAAGTTCTTTTCCATAAGCACGTATGACTATATTCGGAATACATGCCTACATTACATTGACGAATTGGAGCTAGTTCTGTGTCACCCTATGTTATGACTGTTACATGATGAACCGCATCCGGCATAATTATCCATCATTGATCCGATGCCTATGAGCTTTCCATATACTGGTTTACGCTTATTTACTTTCCCGTTGCTATTGTTACAATCACTACAAAACACCAAAAACATTACTTTGCTTTCATTACTCTTTTGTTACCGTTACCATCACTATCATATTACTTTGCTACTAAACACTTTGCTGCAGATACTAAGTTTCTAGGTGTGGTTGAATTGACAACTCAGCTGCTAATACTTGAGAATATTCTTTGGCTCCCCTTGTGTAGAATCAATAAGTTTGGGTTGAATACTCTACCCTCGAAAGCTGTTGCGATCCCCTATACTTGTGGGTTATAAATACTAATTTCTGGCGCCGTTGCCGGGGAGCATAGCTCTATTCTTTGAGTCACTTGGGATTTATATCTGCTGGACACTATGAAGAACTTGAGAGATCCAAAAACCAAGATCTATCCCTCAACTACGAGGGGAGGTAAGGAACTGCCATCTAGCTCTGCACTTGATTCACCTTCTGTTATGAGTAAGCTTGCGACACCTACACCTGCTTCTGCTATTCGTTCTGATATGTCGCATGTTATTGATGATGCTACTTCTGCTATGCATGATACTTATGATGAAACTTCCTCTATGCCTGATACTACTATGCCACTTAGTGATTTTCTAGAGGAACGACTTGCTAGGTCTAGAGAGATTGAAAATATTGAATTTGATTATGAAGATGAAAGTGATGATGAAGAATCACTTGTTATTCCTGAGGGTTACTTATTTGATCAATATGCTTCTTTAGCTATTTTATCCTGCAAAGATAGATATGAACTCAAAAGGTTATTAGCTAAATGGAATAAGCAATCTCCAAATGCTAGGATGAGACCTGACCCTGCTTCTGCTACTTCCCCTATATGTGTTGCCGATAAGGATTATGAATTCTCTGTTGATCCTGATATAATTACTTTGGTTGAATCTGATCCTTTTCATGGCTATGAATCTGAAACTGTTGTAGCACATCTTACTAAATTAAATGATATAGCCACCCTGTTCACTAATGATGAGAGATCTCGCTACTTTTATATGCTTAAAATATTTCAGTTCTCATTAAAGGGTGATGCTAAGATATGGTTTAATTCTCTTGGTCCTGGTTGTGTGCGTAGTCCCCAGGATATGATTTATTACTTCTCTGCTAAATATTTCGCTGCTCATAAGAAACAAGCTGCTTTAAGGGAAATATACAACTTTGTGCAAATTAAAGAAGAGAGTCTCCTACAAGCTTGGGGGAGGCTTCTCAAGTTACTTAATGCTTTGCCTGATCATCCTCTTAAGAAAAATGAAATGCTTGATATCTTTTATAATGGACTAACCGATGCTTCCAGAGATTACCTTGATAGTTGTGCTGGTTCTCTTTTCAGGGAAAGAACACCGGATGAAGCTGAAATCTTATTGAATAATATGTTGACAAATGAAAATAATTGGGCACCTCCTGAGCCAGCTCCTAAGGCAGCTCCTGCTCCAATTAATGATCCTATTCCTAAACCAACCCCGAAGAAGAGAGGTGTTCTATTTCTCAGTCCTGAAGATATGTAAGAGGCAAAGAAATCTATGAAAGAAAAAGGTATTAAAGCTAAAGATGTTAAGAATTTACCTCCTATTGAAGAAATACATGGTCTCAATTTACCGCCTGATGAAGAAATATATGATCTTAATCCTTTATTCATTGAAGAACCTCCTGAAGGAAATATGCCCTAGAGGCAATAATAAAGTTATTATTTATTTCCTTATATCATGATAAAATTTTATTATTCATGCTAGAATTGTATTAACCGGAAACATAATACATGTGTGAATACATAGACAAACAGAGTGTCACTAGTATGCCTCTACTAGACTAGCTCGTTAATCAAAGATGGTTATGTTTCCTAACCATGGACAAAGAGTTGTTATTTGATTAACGGGATCACATCATTAGTTGAATGATCTGATTGACATGACCCATTCCATTAGCTTAGCACCCGATCATTTAGTATGTTGCTATTGCTTTGTTCATGACTTATACATGTTCCTATGACTATGAGATTATGCAACTCCCGTTTGCCAGAGGAACACTTTGTGTGCTACCAAACGTCACAACGTAACTGGGTGATTATAAAGGAGCTCTACAGGTGTCTCCAAAGGTACATGTTGGGTTGGCGTATTTCGAGATTAGGATTTGTCACTCCGATTGTCGGAGAGGTATCTCCGGGCCCTCTCGGTAATGCACATCACTTAAGCCTTGCAAGCATTGCAACTAATGAGTTAGTTGCGGGATGATGTATTACAGAACAAGTAAAGAGACTTGCCGGTAACGAGATTGAACTAGGTATAGGATACCGATGATCGAATCTCGGGCAAGTAACATACCGATGACAAAGGGAACAACGTATGTTATTATGCGGTCTGACCGATAAAAGATCTTCGTAGAACATGTAGGAGCCAATATGAGCATCCAGGTTCCGCTATTGGTTATTGACCGGAGATGTGTCTCGGTCATGTCTACATTGTTCTCGAACCCGTAGGGTCCGCACGCTTAAGGTTATGATGACAGTTATATTATGAGTTTATGCATTTTGATGTACCGAAGGTTGTTCGGAGTCCCGGATGTGATCAGGACATGACGAGGAGTCTCGAAATGGTCGAGACATAAAGATTGATATATTGGAAGCCTATGTTTGGATATCGGAAGTGTTCCGGGTGAAATCGGGATTTTATCGAAGTATCGGGAGGTTACCGGAACCCCCCGGGAGATATATGGGCCTTAGTGGGCCTTAGTGGAAGAGAGGAGAGGTGGCCATAGATGGGCCGCGCGCCCCTCCCCCCCTTGGTCCGAATAGGACAAGGAGAGGGGGCCGGACCCCCTTGCTCCTCTCTCTCCTCTTTTCCCCCCTCCGTGAATCCTATTCCAACTAGGAAAGGGGGGAGTCCTACTCCCGGAGGGAGTAGGACTCCTCCTGGCGCGCCCTATGATGGCCGGCCGGCCCCCCTCCCTTGAGCCTTTATATACGGAGGCAGGGGCACCCCCTAGAGACACAAGTTGATCCACGTGATCATATTCTTAGCCGTGTGCGGTGCCCCGTTCCACCATAGTCCTCGATAATATTGTAGCGGTGCTTAGGCGAAGCCCTGCGACAGTAGTACATCAAGATCGTCACCACGCCGTCGTGCTGACGGAACTCTTCCCCGACACTTTGCTGGATCGGAGTCCGGGGATCGTCATCGAGCTGAACGTGTGCTAGAACTCAGAGGTGCCGTAGTTTCGGTGCTTGATCGGTCGGGCCGTGAAGACGTACGACTACATCAACCAAGTTAACGCTTCCGTTGTCGATCTACAAGGGTACGTAGATAACACTCTCCCCCTCTCGTTGCTATGCATCACCATGATCTTGCGTGTGCGTAGGAATTTTTTTGAAATTACTACGTTCCCCAACAGTGGTATCCGAGCCTAGGTTTTATATGTTGATGTTATATGCACGAGTAGAACACAAGTGAGTTGTGGGCGATATAAGTCATACTGCTTACCAGCATGTCATACTTTGGTTCGGCGGTATTGTTGGACGAAGCGGCCCGGACCGACATTACGCGTACGCTTATGCGAGACCGGTTCTCCCGACGTGCTTTGCACATAGGTGGCTTGCGGGTGACAGTTTCTCCAACTTTAGTTGAACCGAGTGTGGCTACGCCCGGTCCTTGTGAAGGTTAAAACAGCACCAACTTGACAAACTATCGTTGTGGTTTTGATGTGTAGGTAAGATTGGTTCTTGCTTAAGCCCGTAGCAGCCACGTAAAACATGCAACAACAAAGTAGAGGACATCTAACTTGTTTTTTCAGGGCATGTTGTGATGTGATATGGTCAAGACATGATGCTAAATTTTATTGTATGAGATGATCATGTTTTGTAACCGAGTTATCGGCAACTGGCAGGAGCCATATGGTTGTCGCTTTATTGTATGCAATGCAATCGCGTTGTAATGCTTTACTTTATCACTAAGCGGTAGCGATAGTCGTGGAAGCATAAGATTGGCGGGACGACAACGATGCTACGATGGAGATCAAGGTGTCGCGCCGGTGACGATGGTGATCATGACGGTGCTTCGGAGATGGAGATCACAAGCACAAGATGATGATGGCCATATCATATCACTTATATTGATTGCATGTGATGTTTATCTTTTATGCATCTTATCTTGCTTTGATTGACGGTAGCATTATAAGATGATCTCTCACTAAATTATCAAGAAGTGTTCTCCCTGAGTATGCACCGTTGCGAAAGTTCTTCGTGCTGAGACACCACGTGATGATCGGGTGTGATAGGCTCTACGTTCAAATACAACGGGTGCAAAACAGTTACACACACGGAATACTCAGGTTATACTTGATGAGCCAAGCATATACAGATATGGCCTCGGAACACGGAGACCGAAAGGTCGAGCGTGAATCATATAGTAGATATGATCAACATAGTGATGTTCACCAATGAAACTACTCCATCTCACGTGATGATCGGACATGGTTTAATTGATTTGGATCATGTAATCACTTAGAGGATTAGAGGGATGTCTATCTAAGTGGGAGTTCTTTAAGTAATATGATTAATTGAACCTAAAATTATCATGAACTTAGTACCTGATAGTATCTTGCTTGTTTATGTATGATTGTAGATAAATGGCCCGTGCTGTTGTTCCGTTGAATTTTAATGCGTTCCTTGAGAAAGCAAAGTTGAAAGATGATGGTAGCAATTACACGGACTGGGTCCGTAACTTGAGGATTATCCTCATTGCTGCACAGAAGAATTACGTCCTGGAAGCACCGCTGGGTGCTAGGCCTGCTGCTGGAGCAACACCAGATGTTATGAACGTCTGGCAGAGCAAAGCTGATGACTACTCGATAGTTCAGTGTGTCATGCTTTACGGCTTAGAACCGGGACTTCAACGACATTTTGAACGTCATGGAGCATATGAGATGTTCCAGGAGTTGAAGTTAATATTTCAAGCAAATGCCCGGATTGAGAGATATGAAGTCTCCAATAAGTTCTATAGCTGCAAGATGGAGGAGAACAGTTCTGTCAGTGAGCATATACTCAAAATGTCTGGGTATAATAATCACTTGATTCAAATGGGAGTTGATCTTCCAGATGATTGCGTCATTGACAGAATTCTCCAATCACTGCCACCAAGATACAAGAGCTTCGTGATGAACTATAATATGCAAGGGATGAATAAGACTATTCCCGAGCTCTTCGCAATGCTGAAAGCTGCGGAGGTAGAAATCAAAAAGGAGCATCAAGTGTTGATGGTCAACAAGACCACTAGTTTCAAGAAAAAGGGCAAAGGGAAGAAGAAGGGGAACTTCAAGAAGAACAGCAAGCAAGTTGCTGCTCAAGAGAAGAAACCCAAGTCTGGACCTAAGCCTAAAACTGAGTGCTTCTACTGCAAGCAGACTGGTCACTGGAAGCGGAACTGCCCCAAGTATTTGGCGGATAAGAAGGATGGCAAGGTGAACAAAGGTATATGTGATATACATGTTATTGATGTGTACCTTACTAATGCTCGCAGTAGCACCTGGGTATTTGATACTGGTTCTGTTGCTAATATTTGCAACTCGAAACAGGGACTACGAATTAAGTGAAGATTGGCTAAGGACGAGGTGACGATGCGCGTGGGAAAAAGTCGATGTGATCGCGGTTGGCATGCCACCTCTACATCTACCTTCAGGATTAATATTAGACCTAAATAAATGTTATTTGGTGCCAGCGTTAAGCATGAACATTATATCTGGATCTTCTTTGATGCGAGACGGTTATTCATTTAAATCAGAGAATAATGGTTGTTCTATTTATATGAGTAATATCTTTTATGGTCATGCACCCTTGAAGAGTGGTCTATTCTTATTGAATCTCGATAGTAGTAACACACATATTCATAATGTTGAAGCCAAAAGATGCAGAGTTGATAATGATAGTGCAACTTATTTGTGGCACTGCCGTTTAGGTCATATCGGTGTAAAGCGCATGAAGAAACTCCATACTGATGGACTTTTGGAACTACTTGATTATGAATCACTTGGTACTTGCGAACCGTGCCTCATGGGCAAGATGACTAAAACGCCGTTCTCTGGTACTATGGAGAGAGCAACAGATTTGTTGGAAATCATACATAATGATGTATGTGGTCCGATGAATATTGAGGCTCGTGGCGGATATCGTTATTTTCTCACCTTCACAGATGACTTAAGAAGATACGGGTATATCTACTTAATGAAACATAAGTCTGAAACGTTTGAAAAGTTCAAAGAATTTCAGAGTGAAGTTGAAAATCATCGTAACAAGAAAATAAAGTTTCTACGATCTGATCGTGGAGGAGAATATTTGAGTTACGAGTTTGGTGTACATTTGAAACAATGCGGAATATTTTCGCAACTCACGCCACCCGGAACACCACAGCGTAATGGTGTGTCCGAACGTCGTAATCGTACTTTACTAGATATGGTGCGATCTATGATGTCTCTTACTGATTTATCGCTATCGTTTTGGGGTTATGCTTTGGAGACGACCACATTCACGTTAAATAGGGCACCATCAAAATCCGTTGAGACGACGCCTTATGAACTATGGTTTGGCAAGAAACCAAAGTTGTCATTTCTGAAAGTTTGGGGCTGCGATGCTGATGTGAAAAAGCTTCAACCTGATAAGCTCGAACCCAAATTGGAGAAATGTGTCTTCATAGGATATCCAAAGGAGACTATTGGATACACCTTCTATCACAGATCCGAAGGCAAGACTTTTGTTGCTAAGTTCGGAAACTTTCTAGAGAAGGAGTTTCTCTCGAAAGAAGTGAGTGGGAGGAAAGTAGAACTTGACGAGGTAACTGTACCTGCTCCCTTATTGGAAAGTAGTGCATCACAGAAAACTGTTTCTGTGACACCTACACCAATTAGTGAGGAAGCTAATGATAATGATCATGAAACTTCAGAACAAGATACTACTGAACCTCGTAGATCAACCAGAGTGAGATCCGCGCCAGAGTGGTACGGTAATCCAGTTCTGGAAGTCATGCTACTAGATCATGATGAACCTACGAACTATGAAGAAGCGATGGTGAGCCCAGATTCCGCAAAATGGCTTGAAGCCATGAAATCTGAGATGGGATCCATGTATGAGAACAAAGTGTGGACTTTGGTTGACTTGCCCAATGATTGGCAAGCAATTGAGAATAAATGGATCTTCAAGAAGAAGACTGACGCCAACGGTAATATTACTGTCTACAAAGCTCGACTTGTCGCAAAAGGGTTTCGGCAAGTTCAAGGGGTTGACTACGATGAGACCTTCTCACCCGTAGCGATGCTTAAGTCTGTCCGAATCATGTTAGCAATTGCCGCATTTTATGATTATGAAATTTCATAGATGGATGTCAAAACTGCATTCCTGAATGGATTTCTGGAAGAAGAGTTGTATATGATGCAACCGGAAGGTTTTGCCGATCCAAAGGGAGCTAACAAAGTGTGCAAGCTCCAGCGATCCATTTATGGACTGGTGCAAGCCTCTCGGAGTTGGAATAAACTCTTTGATAGTGTGATCAAAGCATTTGGTTTCATACAGACTTTTGGAGAAGCCTGTATTTACAAGAAAGTGAGTGGGAGCTCTGTAGCATTTCTGATATTATATGTGGATGATATATTACTGATTGGAAATGATATAGAATTTCTGGATAGCATAAAGGGATGCTTGAATAAGAGTTTTTCAATGAAAGACCTCGGTGAAGCTGCTTACATATTAGGCATAAAGATCTATAGAGATAGATCAAGACGTTTAATTGGACTTTCACAAAGCACATACCTTGACAAGATTATGAAGAAGTTCAAAATGGATCAAGCAAAGAAAGGGTTCTTGCCTGTGTTACAAGGTGTGAAGTTGAGTCAGACTCAATGCCCGACCACTACAGAAGATAGAGAGAAAATGAAAGATGTTCCCTATGCTTCAGCCATAGGCTCTATCATGTATGCAATGTTGTGTACCAGACCTGATGTGTGCCTTGCTATAAGTCTAGCAGGGAGGTACCAAAGTAATCCAGGAGTGGATCACTGGACAACGGTCAAGAACATCCTGAAGTACCTGAAAAGGACTAAGGATATGTTTCTCGTATATGGAGGTGACAAAGAGCTCATCGTAAATGGTTACGTTGATGCAAGCTTTGACACTGATCCGGACGATTCTAAATCGCAAACCGGATACGTGTTTACATTAAACGGTGGAGCTGTCAGTTGGTGCAGTTCTAAACAGAGCGTCGTGGCGGGATCTACGTGTGAAGCGGAATACATAGCTGCTTCGGAAGCAGCGAATGAAGGAGTCTGGATGAAGGAGTTCATATCCGATCTAGGTGTCATACCTAATGCATCGGGTCCAATGAAAATCTTTTGTGACAATACTGGTGCAATTGCCTTGGTGAAGGAATCCAGATTTCACAAGAGAACCAAGCACATCAAGAGACGCTTCAATTCCATCCGGGATCTAGTCCAGGTGGGAGACATAGAGATTTGCAAGATACATACGGATCTGAATGTTGCAGACCCGTTGACTAAGCCTCTTCCACGAGCAAAACATGATCAGCACCAAGGCTCCATGGGTGTTAGAATCATTACTGTGTAATCTAGATTATTGACTCTAGTGCAAGTGGGAGACTAAAGGAAATATGCCCTAGAGGCAATAATAAAGTTATTATTTATTTCCTTATATCATGATAAAAGTTTATTATTCATGCTAGAATTGTATTAACCGGAAACATAATACATGTGTGAATACATAGACAAATAGAGTGTCACTAGTATGCCTCTACTAGACTAGCTCGTTAATCAAAGATGGTTATGTTTCCTAACCATGGACAAAGAGTTGTTATTTGATTAACGGGATCACATCATTAGTTGAATGATCTGATTGACATGACCCATTCCATTAGCTTAGCACCTGATCGTTTAGTATGTTGCTATTGCTTTCTTCATGACTTATACATGTTCCTGTGACTATGAGATTATGCAACTCCCGTTTGCCAGAGGAACACTTTGTGTGCTACCAAACGTCACAACGTAACTGGGTGATTATAAAGGAGCTCTACAGGTGTCTCCAAAGGTACATGTTGGGTTGGCGTATTTCGAGATTAGGATTTGTCACTCCGATTGTCGGAGAGGTATCTCCGGGCCCTCTCGGTAATGCACATCACTTAAGCCTTGCAAGCATTGCAACTAATGAGTTAGTTGCGGGATGATGTATTACAGAACGAGTAAAGAGACTTGCCGGTAATGAGATTGAACTAGGTATAGGATACCGACGATCGAATCTCGGGCAAGTAACATACCGATGACAAAGGGAACAACATATGTTGTTATGCGCTCTGACCGATAAAAGATCTTCGTAGAACATGTAGGAGCCAATATGAGCATCCAGGTTCCGCTATTGGTTATTGACCGGAGACGTGTCTCGGTCATGTCTACATTGTTCTCGAACCCGTAGGGTCCGTGTTGGAAATATGCCCTAGAGGCAATAATAAATTGATTATTATTATATTTCCTTGTTCATGATAATCGTTTATTATCCATGCTAGAATTGTATTGATAGGAAACTCAGATACATGTGTGGATACATAGACAACACCATGTCCCTAGTAAGCCTCTAGTTGACTAGCTCGTTAATCAATAGATGGTTACGGTTTCCTGACCATGGACATTGGATGTCGTTGATAACGGGATCACATCATTAGGAGAATGATGTGATGGACAAGACCCAATCCTAAGCCTAGCACAAGATCATGTAGTTCGTATGCTAAAGCTTTTCTAATGTCAAGTATCATTTCCTTAGACCATGAGATTGTGCAACTCCCGGATACCGTAGGAGTGCTTTGGGTGTGCCAAACGTCACAACGTAACTGGGTGGCTATAAAGGTACACTACGGGTATCTCTGATAGTGTCTGTTGGGTTGGCACGAATCGAGATTGGGATTTTGTCACTCCGTGTAAACGGAGAGGTATCTCTGGGCCCACTCGGTAGGACATCATCATAATGTGCACAATGTGACCAAGGGGTTGATCACGGGATGATGTGTTACGGAACGAGTAAAGAGACTTGCCGGTAACGAGATTGAACAAGGTATCGGTATACCGACGATCGAATCTCGGGCAAGTACCATACCGCTAGACAAAGGGAATTGTATACGGGATTGATTGAGTCCTTGACATCGTGGTTCATCCAATGAGATCATCGTGGAACATGTGGGAGCCAACATGGGTAGCCAGATCCCGCTGTTGGTTATTGACCGGAGAACATCTCGGTCATGTCTACATGTCTCCCGAACCCGTAGGGTCTACACACTTAAGGTTCGATGACGCTAGGGTTATAAATGAAGTTTGTATGTGGTTACCGAATGTTGTTCGGAGTCCCGGATGAGATCCCGGACGTCACGAGGAGTTCCGGAATGGTCCGGAGGTAAAGATTTATATATAGGAAGTCCTGTTTCGGCCATCGGGACAAGTTTCGGGGTCATCGGTATTGTACCGGGACCACCGGAAGGGTCCCGGGGGCCCACCGGGTGGGGCCACCTGCCCCGGGGGGCCACATGGGCTGTAGGGGGTGCGCCTTGGCCTACATGGGCCAAGGGCACCAGCCCCTAGAGGCCCATGCGCCAAGATATGGGAAAAAGGGGAGAGTCCTAAAGGGGGAAGGCACCTCCGAGGTGCCTTGGGGAGGATGGACTCCTCCCCCCTCCTTAGCCGCACCCCTTCCTTGGAGGAGGGGGCAAGGCTGCGCCTCCCCCCTCTCCCCTGCCCCTATATGTAGTGGAGGGGAGGGAGGGCATCCATACCTGAGCCCTTGGCGCCTCCCTCCCTCCCGTGACACCTCCTCCTCTCCCGTAGGTGCTTGGCGAAGCCCTGCAGGATTGCCACGCTCCTCCATCACCACCATGCCGTTGTGCTGCTGCTGGATGGAGTCTTCCTCAACCTCTCCCTCTCTCCTTGCTGGATCAAGGCGTGGGAGACATCGTCGAGCTGTACGTGTGTTGAACGCGGAGGTGCCGTTCGTTCGGCACTAGGATCATCGGTGATCTGAATCACGACGAGTACGACTCCATCAACCCCGTTCACTTGAACGCTTCCGCTTAGCGATCTACAAGGGTATGTAGATGCACTCTCCTTCCCCTCGTTGCTAGTCTCTCCATAGATAGATCTTGGTGACACGTAGGAAAATTTTGAATTTCTGCTACGTTCCCCAACAGTGGCATCATGAGCTAGGTCTATTGCGTAGATCCTTTGCACGAGTAGAACACAAAGTAGTTGTGGGCGTCGATATTGTTCAATATGCTTGCCGTTACTAGTCTTATCTTGATTCGGCGGCATCGTGGGATGAAGCGGCCCGGACCAACCTTACACGTACGCTTACGTGAGACCGGTTCCACCGACAAACATGCACTAGTTGCATAAGGTGGCTGGCGGGTGTCTGTCTCTCCCACTTTAGTCGGATCGGATTCGATGAAAAGGGTCCTTATGAAGGGTAAATAGCAATTGGCATATCACGTTGTGGTTCATGCGTAGGTAAGAAACGTTCTTGCTAGAAACCCATAGCAGCCACGTAAAACATGCAAACAACAATTAGAGGACGTCTAACTTGTTTTTGCAGGGTATGCTTTGTGATGTGATATGGCCAACAAGAATGTGATGAATGATATGCGATGTATGAGATTTATCATGTTCTTGTAATAGGATTCACGACTTGCATGTCGATGAGTATGACAACCGGCAGGAGCCATAGGAGTTGTCTTTATTTATTTGTGACCTGTGTGTCAACTTAAACGTCATGTAATTACTTTACTTTATTGCTAACCGTTAGCCATAGTAGTAGAAGTAATAGTTGGCGAGGCAACTTCATGAAGACACGATGATGGAGATCATGATGATGGAGATCATGGTGTCATGCCGGTGACGATGATGATCATGGAGCCCCGAAGATGGAGATCAAAAGGAGCAAAGTGATGATGGCCATATCATGTCACTATTTGATTGCATGTGATGTTTATCATGTTTATACATCTTATTTGCTTAGAACGACGGTAGTAAATAAGATGATCCCTTACAACAATTTCAAGAAGTGTTCTCCCCTAACTGTGCACCGTTGCGACAGTTCGCTGTTTCAAAACATCACGTGATGATCGGGTGTTTTATTCAGACGTTCAAATACAACGGTTGTTGACGAGCCTAGCATGTACAGACATGGCCTCGGAACACATGCAAAACACTTAGGGTTAACTTGACGAGCCTAGCATGTACAGACATGGCCTCGGAACACGGAGACCGAAAGGTCGAACATGAGTCGTATAGAAGATACGATCAACATGAAGATGTTCACCGATGATGACTAGTCCGTCTCACGTGATGATCGGACACGGCCTAGTTTGACTCGGATCATGTAATCACTTAGATGACTAGAGGGATGTCTATCTAAGTGGGAGTTCATAAGATGAACTTAATTATCCTGAACATAGTCAAAAGGTTTTTGCAAATTATGTCGTAGCTCACGCTATTGTTCTACTGTTTAGATATGTTCCTAGAGAAAAATTAGTTGAAAGTTAATAGTAGCAATTATGCGGACTAGGTCCGTAAACTGAGGATTGTCCTCATTGCTTCATAGAAGGCTTATGTCCTTAATGCACTGCTCAATGTGCTGAACCCCAAACGTCGTTTGTACACGTTTTGATAACTACGTGATAGTTCAGTGAAACGGTTTAGAGTAGAGGCACCAAAGACGTTTTTCAAAATGTCGCGAAACATATGAGATGTTTTGAGGGCTGAAATTGGGATTTCAGGCTTGTGCCCATGTCAAGAGGTATAAAACCTCCGATGACTTTCTTAACCTGCAAACTAAGGAGAAAAGCTCAATTGTTGAGCTTGTGCTCAGATTGTCTGAGTACAACAATCATTTGAATCGAGTGGGAGTTGATCTTCCAGATAAGACAGTGATGGTTCTCCAAAGTCATTGCCACCAAGCTGTTAGAGCTTCGTGATGAACTATAACATATCAGGGATAGATATGGTGATCCTTGAGGTATTCGCGATGTTTGACACCGCGAAAGTAGAAATCAAGAAGGAGCATCAATTGTTGATGGTTGGTGGAACCACTAGTTTCAAGAAGGGCAAGGGCAAGAAGGGATACTTCATGAAACGGCAAATCAGCTGCTGCTCTAGTGAAGAAACCCAAGGTAAAACCCAAACCCGAGACTAAGTGCTTCTGTAATAAGGGGAACAACCACTAGAGCAGAATTACCCTAGATACTTGGTAGATAAGAAGGCTGGCAAGGTCGATAGAAGTATATTGGATATACATTATGTTAATGTGTACTTTACTAGTACTCCTAGTAGCACCAGGGTATTAGATACCGGTTCGGTTGCTAAGTGTTAGTAACTCGAAACAAAAGGCTACGGAATAAACGGAGACTAGCTAAAGGTGAGCTGACGATATGTGTTGGAAGTTTTTCCAAGCTTGATATGGTCAAGCATCGCACGCTCCCTCTACCAAAGAGATTGGTGTTTGCGTTGAGCATAGACATGATTGGATTGCGTCTATCGCAATACGATTATTCATTTAAGGAGAATAATGGTTACTCTGTTTATTTGAATAATACCTTCAATGGTCTTACACCTAAAATGAATGGTTTATTAAATCTCGATCGTAGTGATACACATGTTCATGCCAAAAGATAGTAATGATTGTACCACCTACTTGTGGCACTGCCACGTAAGTCATATCGGTATAAAACGCATGAAGAAGCTCCATATTGATGGATCTTTGGGCTCACTCATTTTTTTGAAAAGTTTGAGACATGCGAACCATGTCTATTGGTGTATATGCATGAAGAAACTCCATGCAAATGGACCGTTTTGACTCACTTGATTTTGAATCACTTGGGACATGCAAATCATACCACATGGGCAAGATGACTGAAAAGCCTCGTTTTCAGTAAGATGGAACAAGATAGCAACTTGTTGGAAGTAACACATTTTGATGTGTGCAGTCCAATGAGTGCTGAGGCATGCAGTGAATATCGTTATGTTCTTACTTCACAGATGGTTCGAGTAGATGTTGAGTATATTTACTTGATGAATCACGAGTCTGAATTATTGAAAGGTTCAAGTAATTTCAGTGTGAAGTTGAAAGATCGTCGTGACAAGAGGATAAAAGATCTATGATATGATCATAGAGATGAATATCTGAATTACGAGTTTGGCACAGAATTAAGACATTGTGGAAATTGTTTCACAACTAATACAGCCTGGAACACCATAGTGTGATGGTGTGTCCGAACATCATAACTGCACCCTATTGGATATGATGCATACCATGATGTCTCTTATCGAATTACCACAATAGTTTATGGGTTAAAGCATTAAAGACAACCACATTCACTTTAAATAGGGCACCACATGATTCCGATGAGATGACACCGTATGAACTATGGTTTAGAGAAACCTAAGCTGTCATTTCTTAAAAGTTTGGGGCTGCGATGCTTATGTGAAAAAGTTTCAGGCTGATAAGCTCGAACCCAAAGCGGATAAATGCATCTTCACAGGACACCCAAAACAGTTGGGTATACCTCCTGTCTCAGATTCGAAAGCAATAAGGGATTGTTTCTAGAATCAGGTCCTTTCTCGAGGAAAAGTTTCTCTCGAAAAGTTGAGTGGGAGGATGGTGGAGACTTGATGAGGTTATTGAACCGTCACTTCAACAAGTGTGTAGCAGGGCACAGGAAGTTGTTCCTGTGGCACCTACACCAATTGAAGTGGAAGCTTATGATATTGATCGTGAAACTTCAGATCAAGTCACTCCCAAACCTCGTAGGATGACAAGGATGCGTACTGCTTCAGAGTGGTACGTAATCCTGTCTTGAAGGTCATGTTGCTAGACAACAATGAACCTACGAGCTATGGAGAAGCGATGGTGGGCCCGGATTCCGATAAATGGCTCAAGGCCATAAAACCCGAGAGAGGATCCATGTATGAAAACAAAGTGTAGACTTTGGAAGAACTACTTGATGGTCGTAAGGCTGTTAGGTACATATGGATTTTGAAAGGAAGACAGACAATGATGGTAAGTGTCACCATTGAGAAAGCTCGACTTGTCGTTAAGATGTTTTTCGACAAGTTCAAGGAGTTGACTACGATGAGACTTTCTCACTCGTAGCGATGCTAAGAGTCTGTTGGAATTATATTAGCAATTACTGCATTATTTATGAAATCTTGCATATAGGATGTCAAAACATTGTTTCCTCGACGATTCTTGAGGAAAGGTTGTATGTGATACAACCAGAAGGTTTTATCTATCCTGAAATATGCTAATAAGTATGCAAAGCTCCAGCAATCCTTCTGAGGACTGGAGTGAGCATCTCGGAGTTGGAATGTATGCTTTGATGATGATCAAAGATTTTGGGTGTATACAAAGTTTATGAGAAACTTGTATTTCCAAAGAAGTGAGTGGGAGCACTATGGAATTTCTGATGAGTATATGTTGTTGACATATTGTTGATCAGAAATGATGTAGAATTTCTGGAAAGCATATAGGGTTATTTGGAAAGTGTTTTCAATGGAAAACCTGGATTAAGCTACTTGAACATTGAGCATCAAGATCTATAAGGATAGATCAAAACGCTTAATAGTACTTTCAAATGAGCACATGCCTTGACGTGATCTTGAAGGTGTTCAAGATGGATCAGTCAAAGAAGGAGTTCTTGCCTGAGTTGTAAGGTATGAAGTTAAGACTTAAAGCTCGACCATGGCAGAATAGAGAGAAAGGACTAAGGTCGTCCCCTATGCATAAGATGTAGGCTCTACAGTATGCTATGCTGTGTACCGCACCTGAAGTGTGCTTTACCATGAGTCAGTCAAGGGGTACAAGAGTGATCCAAGAATGGATCACAGGACAGCGGTCAAAGTTATCCTTAGTAACTAGTGGACTAAGGAATTTTCTCGGTTATGGAGGTGATAAAGAGTTCGACGTAAAGAGTTACGACGATGCAAGCTTAACACCTATCCGGATAGCTCTGAGTAGAGATACCGGATACATATAATGGAGCAACAATTTAGAATAGCTCCAAGTAGAACAGTTATTTGGAATAGCTCCAAATAGAACGTGGTAGCTGCATCTAGGAGATGACATAGAGATTTGTAAAGCACACACGGATCTGAAAGGTTCAGACCCGTTGACTATAACCTCTCTCACAAGCATAACATGATCAAACCCAGAACTCATCGAGTGTTAATCACATGGTAAATGTGAACTAGATTATTGACTCTAGTAAACTCTTTGGGTGTTAGTCACATGGGGATGTGACCTTGAGTGTTAATCACATATCGATGTGAACTAGATTATTGACTCTAGTGCAAGTGGGAGACTGTTGGAAATATGCACTAGAGGCAATAATAAATTGATTATTATTATATTTCCTTGTTCATGATAATCGTTTATTATCCATGCTAGAATTGTATTGATAGGAAACTCAGATACATGTGTGGATACATAGACAACACCATGTCCCTAGTAAGCCTCTAGTTGACTAGCTCGTTAATCAATAGATGGTTACGGTTTCCTGACCATGGACATTGGATGTCGTTGATAACAGGATCACATCATTAGGAGAATGATGTGATGGACAAGACCCAATCCTAAGCCTAGCACAAGATCATGTAGTTCGTATGCTAAAGCTTTTCTAATGTCAAGTATCATTTCCTTAGACCATGAGATTGTGCAACTCCCGGATACCGTAGGAGTGCTTTGGGTGTGCCAAACGTCACAACGTAACTGGGTGGCTATAAAGGTACACTACGGGTATCTCTGATAGTGTCTGTTGGGTTGGCACAAATCGAGATTGGGATTTTGTCACTCCGTGTAAACGGAGAGGTATCTCTGGGCCCACTCGGTAGGACATCATCATAATGTGCACAATGTGACCAAGGGGTTGATCACGGGATGATGTGTTACGGAACGAGTAAAGAGACTTGCCGGTAACGAGATTGAACAAGGTATCGGTATACCACGATCGAATCTCGGGCAAGTACCATACCGCTAGACAAAGGGAATTGTATACGGGATTGATTGAGTCCTTGACATCGTGGTTCATCCGATGAGATCATCGTGGAACATGTGGGAGCCAACATGGGTATCCAGATCCCGCTGTTGGTTATTGACCGGAGAACATCTCGGTCATGTCTACATGTCTCCCGAACCCGTAGGGTCTACACACTTAAGGTTCGATGACGCTAGGGTTATAAAGGAAGTTTGTATGTGGTTACCGAATGTTGTTCGGAGTCCCGGATGAGATCCCGGACGTCACGAGGAGTTCTGGAATGGTCCGGAGGTAAAGATTTATATATAGGAAGTCCTGTTTCGGCCATCGGGACAAGTTTCGGGGTCATCGGTATTGTACCGGGACCACCGGAAGGGTCCCGGGGGCCCACCGGGTGGGGCCACCTGCCCCGGGGGGCCACATGGGCTGTAGGGGGTGCGCCTTGGCCTACATGGGCCAAGGGCACCAGCCCCAAGAAGCCCATGCGCCTAGGGAACCCTAGAGGGAAGAGTCCTCGAGGGGGAAGGCACCTCCGAGGTGCCTTGGGGAGGATGGACTCCTCCCCCCCTCTTGGCCGCACCCCTTTCTTGGAGTAGGGGGCAAGGCTGCGCCTCCCCCCTCTCCCCTGCCCCTATATATAGTGGAGGGAAGGGAGGGCATCCATACCTGAGCCCTTGGCGCCTCCCTCCCTCCCGTGACACCTCCTCCTCTCCCGTAGGTGCTTGGCGAAGCCCTGCAGGATTGCCACGCTCCTCCATCACCACCACGCCGTTGTGCTGCTGCTGGATGGAGTCTTCCTCAACCTCTCCCTCTCTCCTTGCTGGATCAAGGCGTGGGAGACATCGTCGAGCTGTACGTGTGTTGAACGCGGAGGTGCCGTCCGTTCGGCACTAGGATCATCGGTGATCTGAATCACGACGAGTACGACTCCATCAACCCCGTTCACTTGAACGCTTCCGCTTAGCGATCTACAAGGGTATGTAGATGCACTCTCCTTCCCCTCGTTGCTAGTCTCTCCATAGATAGATCTTGGTGACACGTAGGAAAATTTTGAATTTCTGCTAGAACCTATTGCAAACTTCTAGTGAACCTATTGCTGAACCACCTGATAATCCAAATGATATTTCTATTTCTGATGCTGAAACTCAATCTGGTAATGAACATGAACCTAATGAAAATGTTAATGATGATGTTCATAATAATGCTCAACCTAGTAATGATAATGATATAGAAATTGAACATGCTGTTGATCTTGATAACCCACAATCAAAGAATCAACGTTATGATAAGAAAGACTTTGTTGCTAGGAAACATGGTAAAGAAAGAGAACCTTGGGTTCAGAAACCTATACCTTTTCCTCCCAAACCATCCAAGAAAAAGGATGATGAGGATTTTGAGCACTTTGCTAAAATGATTAGACCTATATTTTTGCGTATGCGATTGACTGATATGCTTAAAATGAATCCTTATGCTAAGTACATGAAAGATATTGTTACAAATAAAAGAAAGATACCGGAAGCTGAAATTTCCACCATGCTTACTAATTATACTTTTAAGGGTGGAATACCAAAGAAACTTGGAGATCCAAGAGTACCTACTATACCATGCTCCATTAAAAGAAACTATGTTAAAACTGCTTTATGTGATCTTGGAGCCGGTGTTAGTGTTATGCCGCTCTCTTTATATTGTAGACTTGATTTGAATAAGTTGACACCTACTGAAATATCTTTGCAAATGACTGATTAATCAACTGCTATACCTGTCGGTATTTGTGAGGATGTGCCTGTTGTGGTTGCAAACGTTACTATTTTAACAGACTTTGTTATTCTTGATATTCCCGAGGACGATAGTATGTCTATTATTCTTGGAAGACCTTTTCTTAATACTGCAGGGGCTGTTATTGATTGCAACAAAGGCAATGTCACTTTTCATGTTAATGGTAATGAGCATATGGTACACTTTCCAAGGAAACAACCTCATGTTCGTAGTATCAATTCTATCGGAAAAATTCCATCGATTATATTTGGAGGTTTTGAATTTCCTCTTCCTACTGTCAAGAAGAAATATGATATACTTATTATTGGGGATGTGCATATCCCCGTTGAGGTAACCTAGTGTTATTCGAAATTTCTCCGGTTTCATATTAATCGGAATGAGTTTGTTAACAAGACTTGATCAACCTTGTTAGTGGATTCCTTTTGATGAGCATGAGATGGATGAAACTAGAAGCACAACTCTCTGTACCCTTTCTATACTTTTTGTTATTTAGTTGAAATAAAGTAAAAATAAATAATTGTCTGTATGTTATCTGATTATCCATGCAATATAAAAATACCTCAAAAATAAAAGTTCTCCAAATGCCCTGAAAATTAAATATGATTTTTTATAGAATATTTGAGGATTTAGGGAACAAACAACACACCAGGGGGGCCAACCACCTTGCCACGAGGGTGGAGGGCGCGCCCCCTGCCTCGTGGGTCCACGGTGGCCCTCCTCCACTTATTCTTTCAGCCACACACTTCATCTTCCTCCCCCAAACACGAAAAACCAACTCAAACCCGAGTACAAGCTCGTTTTGCTGCCATTTTCGATCTCCTTGCTCAAAGCACCTCTCGCAAAACTGCTTGGGGAGATTGTTCCTTGGTATGTGACTCCTCCATTGGTCCAATTAGTTTTTGTTCTAGTGCTTTATTCATTGCAATTTTTTGCTGCTTAGGTGACCCTGTTCTTGAGCTTGCATGTCAAATTTATATGGTCAAAAGTAGTTTTGATGCATGATATAGGCTCTAGGCACTTGTAGGAGTAGTTGCTATCAATATTATTGAGTTTGGTTTACTTTTATTTTGAAGTTACTAAAAATTTCAGAATTTTTCATAAAATGATGAGGAGATTATTGAGGGGCTCATCGAGCCAAAGCTCGAAGGAAAAGGCACCGAAGTCTAAGTATAATTAGCCGTGCACCACGGAGGTTCGAGCGTGTGAATGGCCTTCTGAGGATTTCTTGAGAGCAGCCGGGATTTATGAAGATTTTAATGAGTTGGCTCATAATGCATGCCTCACCACTTTCCTCCACGACCAATGCGATCAGTATCTCTTGCTCACAAATACCTTTGTGCAAAACTTTCATTTTCATTCTAGGAACTCACCACCTACGGTGGAGTTTCATTTATATGATGAGCATAAGGAGGTGTCACTTTATGATTTTTGTCGGATTTGTTTAGTCCCTTTTGGGGGCAAGACAGAAGAACCACATCATGATGATGTGGAGGGATTTATTAATACTATCACTGTAGGGGAAACTAGGAAGGTTTTCGATGCACGAATCACTAGCATACATTTTCCTGTTTTATGTTACTTTGCATTATTTGCTAGTCGTTGCTTAATTGGTCGCGGAAACTGTGGAAACCTTAGTATTCCCTGATATTATTATTTTTCTCCAAGGTTTATACAGTGATAACGCTTTTAATATGGGCGGCATTATTGCTAGACGGTTAAGTATGAACCGTACTAAGGGTCCGATCTTTGGAGGCATCTATGCCACATGCCTAGCTGCACATTTTAACATACCAATTAGGCATGCTGATAAGGAAGAAAAAGTGTTGCCTCGTGTTTATTTATATTATAAAAGTATGGTGGCACATGATTTTATTGTTAAGAATAGGGCAGGAGAGCTTAAATATCAATTATTCTTTAATAAACATCATCCTGAGACCATTACCTTGCCGGCTCCTGCTTTGTTTGATTTGACTGTAGGCAAGTACCTTGTTCCGTTGACGGCTATTCACGCCTACCGGAACCCTGCACCAGCCGAGGAGCCAGAACCGGAACCACAATTTGATCCTTCACGATAGTCTAACTATCAGTGGGATCCGGAGATGATTGCTAGCCAGTGGCAATCGGAGCCTTCTTCTTCCTCATCGCAGTACGACCCCAACTATTATTATGGATATCCGCCAGGCCAGCCATGGCCATAGACCAACTTAGACCAAAAGCCTAAGCTTGGGGGAGTACGTATTTCTCACCGATATTACATTTATGTTCACACACACTCATTGCTAGATGTCGGTGCTCATACTTTTTCATTGTATCATCCATGCTAGTTTATTTTCTTTTATGCTTTCTTCTTGTGTGATTAATATACCTTAAGAAAAACCAAAAAATTAATTGTAGCTTTTAATTAATTTACTTTCCATGCTTGTACTAGTAATTAAAAAGAAAACCCAAAAATATTTCCCGTTCTTCTTTTGCTTGTTGGGAGCTTTCCCGTGTAAATAGTTTTATTTCTTTTCTTTTCTTTGGGGGTCAGTAGGAGAAGACCATGATTAAATTGTTGAAGTGGCTCTTACATGCATTATTGTTTATCTGACAAAAGAGCCCATATTGCCTTGTCTTCTCCTGTTTATTAAATGCTCGCAGATTTCAGCTTAGTCCAATGCACGTGCACTCTTATTATTATTCACATCGTTCGGTCGTGCAAGTGAAAGGCAATTATGGTGATATATGATGGACTGACTGAGATGAGAAAAGCTGGTATGAACTCGACCTCTTTTGTTTTTGTAAATATGATGAGTTCATCGTTCTTGATTCAACTTGTTATGAATAAACATGTTTGCAATGACAATTAGAGATCATAGTTGCTTGTGCCATACTTGATCAGCTATGAGTTATAATGATTTACCTTGCGTGCCAACATGCTATTAAAATGGTTATGATGTGGTATGATAGGGTGGTATCCTCCTCTGAATGATTTAAGTGACTTGACTTGGCACATGTTCACGCATGTAGTTGAAACAAATCAACATAGCTTTCACGATATTTATGTTCATGGTGGATTATATCCTACTCATGCTTGCATCCAATGTTCATTAATTTTAATATATGTACATGGCTGTTGTCGCTCTCTAGTTGATCGCTTCCCAGTCTTTCTGTAGCCTTCACCCGTACTAAGCGGGAATACTTCTTGTGCATCCAAACTCCTTAAAACCCAAAGTTATTCCACATGAGTCCACTATACCTTCCTATATGCGGTATCTACCTGCCGTTTCAAGTAAATTTGTATGTGCCAAACTCTAAACCTTCAAATAATTATCCTGTTTTGTATACTCGAATAGCTCATGTATCAACTAGGGTTGTCTGTATCTTTCATGTTAGGCGGGTTATTCTCAAGAGGAGTGGACTCCGCTCCTCACTCACGAGATAAAGGGCTGGTCACCAGGATACCTAGTCCAATGCTTTATGCAAACTAAATCAAAATAATTGCAAACAAAACTCCCCCTGGGACCTGATGTATGTTGTAGGAACTCGTTGTTTCGAGCAAGCCATGGATTGATGTTTGTTGGTGGAGGGGGAGTATAAACTTTACCATTCTATTTGGGAACCGCCTATAATGTGTGTAGCATGGAAGATATCACCATCTCTTGGTTGTTATGTTGACAATGAAAGTATACCGCTCAAAATATTATTCACTTCTATTTTAAAACCGAGCTCTGGCACCTCTACAAATCCCTGCTTCCCTCTGCGAAGGGCCTATCTATTTACTTTTATGTTGAGTCATCACCCTCTTATTACAAAGCACTAGCTGGAAAGCGCAGCTGTCATTTGCATTCATTGCTGTTAGTTTAGATTGGGTGTGACTATGATTGGATCTCTTTTACTATGAATTACAATTTCTAGTCAGTCCTTGATCTTTAAAGGTGCTCTGCATTTATGTTTTGCGGTCTCAGAAAGGGCTAACGAGATACCGTCTTGTTATATCATATTATGATCGTTTTGAGAAAGTGTTGTCATCCGAGATTTATTATTATGGCTTGCTAGTTGATTATGTTATTGATATGAGTAATCATGAGACCTGAGAATTATTGCAAATGTGGTTAGTTATAATCTTTGCTGAAAACTTGAATGCTAGCTTGACATATTTACAACAACAAGAGCAAACAGAGTTTGTAAAAGTTTTTCTTTATTTCTTTCAGTTTGTCAACTGAATTGCTTGAGGACAAGCAAGGGTTTAAGCTTGGGGGAGTTGATACGTCTCCGTCATATCTACTTTTCCAAACACTTTTGCCCTTGTTTTGGACTCTAACTTGTATGATTTGAATGGAACTAACCCAGACTGACGCTGTTTTCAGCAGAATTGCCATGATGTTGTTTTATGTGTAGAAAACAAAAGTTCTCGGAATCACCTGAAACTCCACGGAATATCTTACAATAAATAATAAAAAATCCTTGCCAAAGATGAAGACCAAGGGGCCCACACCCTTCTCACGAGGGTGGGGGCGCGCCCCTACCTCGTGGGCCCCCTGGAGACCCCCCGACTCCAACTCCAACTCTATATAACTGCTTTCGGGGAGAAAAAAATAGGACAGAATAAATCATCGCGTTTTACGATACGGAGCCGCCGCCAAGCCCTAAAACCTCTCGGGAGGGCTGATCTGGAGTCCGTTCGGGGCTCTAGAGAGGGGGCTTCGTCGCCGTCATCATCATCAACCATCCTCCATCACCAATTTCATGATGCTCACCGCCGTGCATGAGTAATTCCATCGTAGGCTTGCTGGACGGTGATGGGTTGGATGAGATTCACCATGTAATCGAGTTAGTATGTTCTGAGATTGATGTTGCTATGACTTTGCTATGCTTAGTGCTTGTCACTAGGGCCCGAGTGCCATGATTTCATATCTGAACCTATTATGTTTTCATCAATATATGAGAGTTCTAGATCCTATCTTGCAAGTATATAGTCACCTATTATGTGTTATGATCCGTTAACCTCAAAGTGACAATAATCGGGATACTTACCGGTGATGACCGTAGTTTGAGGAGTTCATGTATTCATTATGTGCTAATGCTTTGTTCCGGTTCTCTATTAAAATGAGGCCTTAATATCCCTTAGTTTCCATTAGGACCCCGCTGCCACAGGAGGGTAGGACAAAAGATGTCATGCAAGTTCTTTTCCATAAGCATGTATGACTATATTCGGAATACATGCCTACATTACATTGACGAATTGGAGCTAGTTCTGTGTCACCCTATGTTATGACTGCTACATGATGAACCGCATCCGGCATAATTATCCATCATTGATCCAATGCCTACGAGCTTTCCATATACTGGTTTACGCTTATTTACTTTCCCGTTGCTATTGTTACAATCACTACAAAACACCAAAAACATTACTTTGCTTTCATTACTCTTTTGTTACCGTTACCATCACTATCATATTACTTTGCTACTAAACACTTTGCTGCAGATACTAAGTTTCTAGGTGTGGTTGAATTGACAACTCAGCTGCTAATACTTGAGAATATTCTTTGGCTCCCCTTGGGCCGAATCAATAAATTTGAGTTGAATACTCTACCCTCGAAAGCTGTTGCGATCCCTTATACTTGTGGGTTATCAAGTGACATATTTTTCCATAAACCATCTTATACGGAGACATACCCATAGGATTCTTATATGCAGTTCTATAGGCCCATAATGCATCATCAAGTTTCTTGGACCAATTCTTTCTAGATCTATTAACAATCTTTTGCAAAATTAATTTAAGCTCTCTATTACTCAATTCTACTTGACCACTAGACTGTGGATGCTATGGAGATGCAATTCTATGATTAACATCATACTTAGCAAGAATTTTACGGAAATCACCATGAATAAAATGTGAACCACCATCAGTCATTAAGTATCTAGGGACTCCAAACCTTGGAAAAATAACTTCTTTAAGCATCTTAATAGAGGTGTTATGATCAGCACTACTAGTTGGAATAGCTTCTACCCATTTAGTAACGTAATCAACAACAACTAAAATATGTGTGTATCCATTAGAGGAGGGAAACGGTCCCATATAGTCAAAGCCCCAAACATCAAATGGTTCAATAACAAGTGAATAAATAACAAGTGAATAATTCATAGGCATTTCTTGACGTCTGCTAATATTACCAATTCTCTGACATTCATCACAAGACAAGACAATCTTACGAGCATCTTTGAAGAGAGTAGGACAATAAAAACCGGATTGCAATACCTTATGTGCAGTTCTATCTCCAGCATGGTGTCCTCCATAAGCCTCGGAGTGACACTTGCGTAGGATCTGTTCTTGTTCATGCTCAGGTACACAACGTCTAATAGCACCATCTACTCCTTCTTTATAAAGATGTGGGTCATCCCAAAAGTAATGTCTTAAATCATAGAAGAACTTTTTCTTTTGTTGGTATGTGAAACTAGGTGCAATAAACTTAGCAACAATATAATTAGCATAATAAGCATACCATGGAGCAGTACGAGAAGCATTTATCACAGCTAATTGTTCATCAGGAAAGCTATCATCAATAGGTAGTGGGTCATCAAGAACATTCTCTAATCTAGACAATTTGTCTGCAACGGAGTTCTCGGCTCCCTTTCTATCAATAATATGCAAATCAAATTCTTGTAGCAAGAGAACCCATCTAATAAGTCTAGGTTTAGCATATTTCTTTTCCATAAGATATTTAATAGCAGCATGATCAGTGTGAACAGTTACTTTAGAATTAACAATATAAGGTCTAAACTTATCACAGGAAAATGCAACTGCTAAAACTTCTTTTTCAGTAGTAGCATAATTTCTTTCAGCACTGTCTAGAGTTTTACTAGCATATTGAATAACATTTAATTTCTTATCAACTCTTTGTCCTAGAACAACCCCTACAGCATAATCACTAGCATCACACATAATTTCAAATGGTAAATTTCAATCAGGAGGCTGAACAATAGGTGCAGAAATCAAAGCTTTCTTAAGTATTTCAAATGCTTCTACACAATTATCATCAAAAACAAAAGGAACATCTTTTTGTAGGAGATTAGTCAGAGGCCTAGAAATTTTAGAGAAGTCCTTAATGAACCTCCTATAAAATCCAGCATGACCAAGGGAACTTCTTATACCTTTAATGTCCTTAGGACACGACATCTTTTCAATAGCATCAAATTTAGCTTTATCAACTTCAATACCTCTTTCAGAAATTTTATGCCCCAAGACAATACCTTCATTAACCATAAAGTGGCACTTCTCCCAATTCTAGACAAGATTAGTTTCTTCATATCTCTGCAAAACTCGATCAAGATTGCTTAAGCAATCGTCAAAAGAAGTTCTGTAAATGGAGAAATCATCCATGAATACCTCAACAATCTTTTCACAAAAGTCAGAGAATATAGCAGTCATACATCTTTGAAAGGTAGCTGGTGCATTGCATAAACCAAAGGGCATACGTCTATAAGCAAAGGTACCTAAAGGGCAAGTAAAAGTTGTCTTTTCTTGATCCTCTTTTGACACAGGTATTTGAGAGAAACCAGAATAACCATCTAGAAAGAAAAAATGTGTATGTTTGGATAATCTTTCCAACATTTGATCAATAAAAGGTAAAGGGTAATGATCTTTCTTAATAGCTTTATTTAATTTGCGGAAATCAATTACCATTCTATAACATGTAACAATTCTTTGTGGGATCAATTCATCTTTATCATTAGGAACAACAGTAATACCTCCCTTCTTAGGTACACAATGGACATGATTTACCCACTGACTATCAGCAACGGGATAAATTATACCTGCCTCCAGAAGCTTTAGTATTTCTTTTCTTACCACTTCTTTCATCTTAGGATTTAATCACCGTTTGTGATCAACAACCGGTTTCGCATATTTCTCCAATTTTATTTTGTGCTGGCATAGAGTGGGACTAATGCCCTTAAGATTATCAAGAGTATATCCAATAGCAGCGCGGTGCTTCTTTAGATTTTTTAATAATTTCTTTTCTTCATGCTCTAAAAGGTTAGCACTAATAATAATAAGATATATCTCTTTGTCATCAAGATAAGCATATTTAAGAGTATCAGGTAATGGTTTAAGCTCAAACACGGGATCACCCTTGGGTGAAGGAGGATCCCCTAGGATTTCAACACGCAAGTTGTGTTTCAAAATAGGTCCCTGTTTAAAGAATACTTCATCTATTTCCCTTCTTTCATTCATAAACATATCATTTTCATGGTCTAGCAAATATTGTTCTAAAGGATCATTAGGAGGCACGGCAATAGAAGCAAGACCAATAATTCCATCTTTACTAGGCAATTCTTTATCATGGGGTTGTCTATGAAACTTAGCAAAATTAAATTCATGAGACATATCCCCTAAACCAACAGATACAATATCCTTATTGCAGTCTATCTTAGCATTAACAGTATTCAAGAAGGGTCTACCAAATATAATGGGACAAAAGTTATCTTGTGGGGAACCAAGAACAAGAAAATCAACAGGATATTTAACTTTCCCACACAGGACTTCAACATCTCTAACAATCCCAATGGGTGAAATAGTATCTCGATTAGCAAGCTTAATTGTAACATCTATCTCTTCTAACTCAATAGGTGCAATATCATGCATAATTTCTTTGTATAAGGAATGAGGTATTGCACTTGCACTAGCACCCATATCACACAAGCCATGATAGCAATGATCTCCTATTTTAACAGAAATAACAGGCATGCCTACAATAAGTCTATGTTTATTTTTAGTATCGGGTCTAGCAATTCTAGCAGCTTCATCACAAAAGTAAATAACATGCACATCAATATTACCAGCCAAGAGATCTTTAACCATAGCAACACTAGGTTCAACTTTAATTTGCTCAGAGGGAGTAGGTGTTCTAGTATTACTCTTACAAACCACAGTTGAAGCTTTAGCATGATCCTTTATTCTAACAGGGAAAGGTGTTTTCTCAATATAAACAGTGGGAACAACAGGATCATTATAAGTGATAGTCTTTTCTTCAACTTTAATAGGTTCAACTACTTTTACTTCAATGGGAGGATTATATTTAAACCACTTCTCCTTAGGGAGATCAACATGAGTAGCAAAGAATTCACAGAAAGAAGCTACTATCTTAGAGTCAAGTCCATATTTAGTGCTAAATTCACGGAAAGCATCAGTATCCATAAAAGATTTAACACAATCAAACTTAGGTGTCATACATGACTCCTTACCTTCGTTGAGATCCCAATATTCATAGTTGCGTTTAATTCTTTCCAATAAATCCTATTTGAATTCAATAGTCTTCATCAACAAAGAACCAATACAAGAAGTATCAAGCATGGAGCGATTATCGAGAGAAAGCCGAGCATAAAATTTTTGAATAATAATTTCTCTTGAGAGCTCATGATTGGGGCATGAATATAACATTGACTTAAGCCTCCCCCAAGCTTGAGCGATGCTTTCTCCTTCACGAGGCCAAAAATTATATATATAATTACGATCACAATGAACAAGATGCATAGGATAAAAACTTCTGATGAAGTTCCAATTTCAATCGATTATAGTTCTATGATCCCATATCATCACATAGCCTAAACCATGTCAATGCCTATCCCTTCAAAGATAAAGGGAAGACTTTCTTCTTGATAACATCCTCGGGCATACCTGCAAGCTTAAATAATCCACAAACTTCATCCACATAGATTAGGTGCAAATCAGGATGTAATGTTCCATCACCTGTGAAAGGATTAGCTAGTAGTTTCTCTATCATACCTGAAGGAATTTCAAAGTAAACATTTTCAGTAGGTTCAGTCGGTTGAGGAGCAACTCTTTGCTCTACTTGTCGGGGTGAAGATACCCCGAACAAGCCTCTCAAAGGATTATGTTCCATAGTAACAAGTGACAGTAAATTTCAGCACACTATATAAAATTTTCCTTACCAAATTCCACCTACCAAAGGCGCTTCACTCCCCGGCGACGGCGCCAGAAAAGAGTCTTGATGACCCACAAGTGTAGGGGGTCTATCATAGTCCTTTCGATAAGTAAGAGTGTCGAACCCAACAAGGAGCAGAAGGAAATGATAAGCAGTTTTCAGTAAGGTATTCTCTGCAAGCACTGAAATTATCGATAACAGATAGTTTTGTGATAAAGTAATTTGTAACGGGTAACAAGTAATAAAAGTAAATAAGGTGCAGCAAGATGGCCCAATCCTTTTTGTAGCAAAGGACAAGCCTGGACAAACTCTTATATAAAGGAAAGCGCTCCCGAGGACACATGGGAATTATCGTCAAGCTAGTTTTCACCAGGTTCATATGATTCGCGTTCGGTACTTTGATAGTTTGATATGTGGGTGGACCGGTGCTTGGGTACTGTCCTTCCTTGGACAAGCATCTCACTTATGATTAACCCTATTGCAAGCATCCGCAACTACATCAGAAGTATTAAGGTAAACCTAACCATAGCATGAAACATATGGATCCAAATCAGCCACTTACGAAGCAACTCATAAACTAGGGTTGAAACTTCTATCACTCTAGCAACCCATCATCTACTTATTACTATCCAATGCCTTCCTCTATGCCCAAACAATGGTGAAGTGTCATGTAG